>NW_023425599.1:564293-850853 GCF_014108245.1 Pipistrellus kuhlii
CTGTATAGGATGTGTGTGTGTTGTGAAGTCTGTATGGGATGTGTGGGTTGGGGGGTCTGTATAGGGTGTGTGTGTGGTGGGGGTTTGTATAGGATGTGTGGGTTGGGGGTCTGTATAGGATGTGTGTTGGGGGGTCTGTATAGGATGTGTATGTTGGGGGGTCTGTATATGATGTGTGTGTTGGGGGTCTGTTTAGGATGCGTGTTGGGGGTTCTGTATAGGATGTGTGTGTTGGGGGTTCTGTATAGGATGTATGTTGGGGGGTCTGTATAGGATGTATGTTGCGGGGTCTGTATAGGATGTGTGTTGGGGGGGTCTGTATAGGATGTGTGTGTGGGGGGTCTGTATAGGAGGTGTGTGTGTTGGGGGGTCTGTATAGGATGTGTGTGTTGGGGGGTCTGTATAGGATATGTGTGTGTTGTGGGGGTCTGTATAGGATGTGTGTGTTGGGGGGTCTGTATAGCATGTGTGTTGGGGGGTCTGTATAGGATATGTGTTTTGGGGTGTCTGTATAGGATATGTGTGTGTTGGGGGGTCTGTATAGGATGTGTGTTGGGGGGTCTCTATAGGATGTGTGGGTTGGGGGGTCTGTATAGGATGTGTGTCGGGGGGTCTGTATAGGATGTATGTGTTGGCGAGTCTGTATAGGATGTGTGTGTTGGGGGGTCTGTATAGGATGTGTGTTGGGGGGGTTTGTATAGGATGTGTGTGTTGGGGGGGTCTGTAAAGGATGTGTGTGTTTTGGGGTGTCTGTATAGGAGATGTGTGTGTTTTGGGAAGTCTGTATAGGATGTGTGGTTTGGTGGTTGTATATAGGATGTGTGTTTGGGGGTCTGTATAGGATGTGTGTGTTTGGGGGTCTGTATAGGATGTGTGTTGGGGGTCTGTATAAGATGTGTGTTGTGGGGGTTTGTAGAATGTGTGTGTGTTGGGGGGTCTGTATATGATGTGTGTGTTGGGGGTCTGTATAGGATGTGTGTGTGTTGTGGGTCTCTATAGGATGTGTGTTGGGGGGTCTGTATAGGATATGTGTTTTGGGGGGACTGTATAGGATGTGTGTTGTGGGTCTATATAGGATGTGTGTTGGGGGGTCTGTATAGGATGTGTGTGTGTTGGGGGGTTTGTATAAGATGTGTGTTGGCGGTTCTGTATAGGATGTGTGTGTGTTTGGGGGTCTGTATAGGATGTGTGTTGGTTGGTCTGTATAGGATGTGTGTTGGGGGGTCTGTATAGGATGTTTGTGTTGGGGGGTCTGTATAGGATGCGTGTTGGGGGGTTTGTATAGGATGTGTATGTTGGGGGGTCTTTATAGGATGTGTGTTGGGTGGTCTGCATAGGATGTGTGTGTTGGGGGTCTGTATAGGATGTGTGTGTTGGGTGGTCGTTATAGGATGTGTGTTGGGGGGTCTGCATAGGATGTGTGTGTTGTGGGGTCTGTATAGGATGTGTGTTGGGGGGTCTGCATAGGATGTTTGTTTTGGGTTCTGTATAGGATATGTGTGTTGGGGGTCTGTATAGGATGTGTGTGTTGGGGGGTCTGTATAGGATGTGTGTGTCTGGGGATCTGTATAGGATGTGCGTGTGTTGGGGGGGTCTGTATAGGATGTGTGTGTGTTGGGGGGTCTGTATAGGATGTGTGTTGGGGGGTCTGTATAGGATGTGTGTTGGGGGGTCTGTATAGGATATGTGTGTTGGGGGGTCTGTATAGGATGTGTGTGTGTTGGGGTGTCTGTATATGATGTGTGTGTGTTGGGAAGTCTGTATAGGATGTGTGGTTTGGTGGGTCTGTATAGGATGTGTGTTTGGGGGTCTGTATAGGATGTGTGTGTTTGGGGGTCTCTATAGGATGTGTGTTGGGGGGTCTGTATAGGATGTGTATGTTGGGGGGTCTGTATAGGATATGTGTGTTGGGGGTCTGTATAGGATGCGTGTTGTGGGGGTCTGTATAGGATGTGTGTGTTGGGGGTTCTGTATAGGATGTATGTTGGGTGGTGTGTATAGGATGTGTGTTCAGGGGTCTGTATAGGATGTGTGTGTTGGGGGCTCTGTATAGGAGGTGTGTGTGTTGGGGGATCTGTATAGGATGTGTGTGTTGGGGGGTCTGTATAGGATATGTGTGTGTTGTGGGGGTCTGTATAGGATGTGTGTGTTGGGGGTCTGTTTAGGATATGTGTGTTGGGGGGTCTGTATAGGATATGTGTGTGTTGGGGGGTCTGTATAGGATGTGTGTTGGGGGGTCTGTATATAATGTGTGGGTTGGGGGGTCTGTATAAGATGTGTGTTTGGGGGTCTGTATAGGATGTGTGTTGGGAGTCTGCATAGGATGTTTGTGTTGGGTGTCTGTATAGGATGTGTGTTGGGGGGTCTGTGTAGGATGTGTGTTGGGGGGTCTGTATAGGATGTGTGTGTTGGGGGGTCTGTATAGGATGTGTGTGTTTTGGGATCTGTATAGGATGTGTGTGTGTTTGGGGGGTCTGTATAGTATGTGTGTGTGTTGGGGGCTATGTTTAGGATGTGTGTTGGGGTGTCTGTATAGGATGTGTGTGTTGGGAGTTCTGTATAGGATGTGTGTTGGGGGGGTCTGTATAGGATATGTGTGTTGGGGTGTCTGTATAGGATGTGTGTGTGTTGGGGGGTCTGTATATGATGTGTGTGTTGGGGGTCTGTATAGGATGTGTGTGTGTTGGGGGTTCTCTATAGGATGTGTGTTGGGGGGTCTGTATAGGATATGTGTGTTGGGGGGACTGTATAGGATGTGTGTTGTGGGTCTTTATAGGATGTGTGTTGGGGGGTCTGTATAGGATGTGTGTGTGTTGGGGGGTCTGTATAGGGTGTGTGTTTGGGGGTCTGTATAGGATGTGTGTTTTGGGGGGTCTGTATAGGATGTGTGTTGGGTGGTCTGTATAGGATGTGTGTGTAGGGGGTCTGTATAGGATGTGTGTTGGGGGGTCTGTATAGGATGTATGTTGGGGGGTCTGTATAGGATGCGTGTTGGAGCGTTTGTATAGGATGTGCGTGTTGGGGGGTCTGTATAGGATGTGTGTTGGGTGGTCTGTATAGGATGTGTGTTGGGGGCTTTGTATAGTATGTTTGTTGGAGGGTCTGTATAGGATATGTGTGTTGGAGGGTCTGTATAGGATGTGTGTGTTTTGGGGGGTCTGTATAGGATGTGTGTTGTGGCGGTCTGTATAAGATGTGTGGGTTGTGGGGTCTGTATAGGATGTGTGTTTGGGGGTCTGTATAGGATGTGTGTGTTGGGGGGTCTGTATAGGATGTGTGTTGGGGGGTCTGTATAAGATGTGTGTTGAGGGGTCTGTATAGGATGTGTGTGTTCGGGGGTCTGTATAGGATGTGTGTTGAGGGGTCTGTATAGGATGTGTGTGTTGGGGAGTCTGTATAGGATGTGTGTGTTGGGTGTCTGTATAGGATGTGTGTGTGTTGGGGGGTCTCTATAGGATGTGTGTTTGGGGGTCTGTATAGGATATGTGTGTTGGGGGGACTGTATAGGATGTGTGTTGTGGGTCTGTATAGGATGTGTGTTGGGGGGTCTGTATAGGATGTGTGTGTGTTGGGGGGTCTGTATAGGATGTGTGTTTGGGGGTCTGTATAGGATGTGTGTGTTGAGGGGTCTGTATAGGATGTGTGTTGGGTGGTCTGTATAGGATGTGTGTGTTGGGGGGTCTGTATAGGATGTGTGTTGGGGGTCTGTATAGGATGTGTGTTGGGGGGTCTGTATAGGATGTGTGTTGGGTGGTCTGTATAGGTTGTGTGTTGAGGGGTCTATATAGGATGTTTGTGTTGGGGGGTCTGTATAGGATGCGTGTTTCAGGGTTTTTATAGGACGTGCGTGTTGGGGGGTCTGTATAGGATGTGTGTTGGGTGGTCTGTATAGGATGTGTGTTGGGGGGTCTGTATAGGATGTGTGTTGGAGGGTCTGTATTGGATATGTGTGTTGGAGGGTCTGTATAGGATGTGTGTGTTCTGGGGGGTGTGTATAGGATGTGTGTTGGAGGGTCTGTATAGGATATGTGTGTTGGAGGGTCTGTATAGGATGTGTGTGTTTTGGGGGGTCTGTATAGGATGTGTGTTTTGGGGGTCTGTATAAGATGTGTGTGTTGGGGGGTCTGTATAGGATGTGTGTTTTGGGGTCTGTATAGGATGTGTGTATTGGGGGGTCTGTATAGGATGTGTGTTGGGGGGTCTGTATAGGATGTATGTTGGGGGGTCTGTATAGGATGTATGTTGGGGGGTCTGTATAGGATGTGTGTGTTGGGGGGTCTGTATAGGATGCATGTTGGGGGTTCTGTATAGGATGTATGTTGGGGGTCTGTATAGGATGTGTGTGTTGTGGGGTCTGTATAGGATGTATGTTGGGGCTCTGTATAGGATGTGTGTTGGGTAGTCTGTATAGGATGTGTGTTGGGGGGTCTGTATAGGATGTGTGTGTTTGGAGGTCTGTAAAGGATGTGTGTTGGGGGGCCTGTATAGGATGTGTGTGTTGGGGGGTCTGTATAGGATGTATGTTGGGGGGTCTGTATAGGATGTGTGTTGGAGTGTCTGTATAGGATGTGTGTGTTGGGTTGTCTGTATAGGATGTGTGTGTTGGGCGGTCTGTATAGGATGTGTGTGTTGGGGGGTCTGTATAGGATGTGTGTTGGGGGGTCTGTATAGGATATGTTTGTTGGGTGGACTGTATAGGATGTGTGTTGCGGGTCTGTATAGGACGTGTGTGTTGGGGGGTCTGTATAGGATGTGTGTGTTGGGCGGTCTGTATAGGATGTGTGTGTTGGGGGGTCTGTATAGGATGTGTGTTGGGGGGTCTGTATAGGATATGTTTGTTGGGTGGACTGTATAGGATGTGTGTTGGGGGTCTGTATAGGACGTGTGTGTTGGGGGGTCTTTATAGGATGTGTGTGTGTTGGGGGGTCTGTATAGGATGTGTTTTTCGGGGTCTGTATAGGATGTGTGTGTTGGGGGTTCTGTATAGGATGTGTGTTGTGTGGTCTGTATAGGACGTGTGTGTTGGGGGGTCTGTATAGGACGTGTGTGTTGGGGGGTCTGTATAGGATGTATGTTGGGTGGTCTGTATAGGATGTGTGTTGGGGGGTCTGTATAGGATGTGTGTTGGGGGGTCTGTATAGGATGTGTGTTGGGTGGTCTATATAGGATGTGTGTACATGGGGGAGTTTATACAGATGCGCGTATGTGGGAGGTCTGTAGGGGTGCATGTATATTGGGGGAATATTTACAGATGCATGGATGGGGAGAGGCTGTATAGGATGTGTGTTGAGGGGTCTGTGACCATGGCGCTGCGGCACTATTTGCACAAAGTAGCCTGCCACGTAGCCCAGGATGAAGATGATCCTACAGAGGGCCAGGCCTCCCAGCATCCTCATGGTGACGCCCAGCCTGCCCGTGTACTGCTTCCGGGAGGGCCTTTCCCAGCAGGAGGCCTGTTCTGGGCTGGACACAGCCCCCAACTGACCTCCTCCCACCTGCGTGCTCAACGCTGGGTCCGGGCTCCTGGGGGAGTGATGCGGCCTGGCAGGCTCACCGGGAGCAGTCTTCGGGCGAGGGAGGTGTCAGAACCTGTGGGGGCTCAACCTGGCACAGACTGTCCAAGTGGAAGAGGCGCACAGAGCCCCTTTCTACAATTTATTAGCCAAAATCTAGAGATCATTAGCATTATTTGACACATGAATTTAAATAGAGGACTTTTCTGTGCTTTATTGTTCCTTTTCAATAAAATACATGGGGAGGATGTTGAGTTCTTGGGATGGGTCTTGGACAAATAAGACATCATAATTGTATTTACATATGACACCTAATTATAACACGAGTTTACTATATCTTTGTAGAATCTCCCTTCCCTCCCAACACTCTGGAAAAATAGAGAGAGAGAAAAAAAAAGGCTAGTGTGTTTTTTAAGTGTGTGTACTCAATTAAAGCATTTATCCTGATTGTGAATTAAAATGGATGTCAAAGTAATCTTTTATGAAATGGTAGATGACGATTATTTTTCATTTTATTAGTTTGTAAAATCTATTCTTCTAGTCCAGTGTTTCCCAAAGTGTGGTAACCGTACCCCCAGGGGTACGGGAAGAGTTTGGTGAGGGTCCGCGTTGCACCAGAGTTTGGTGGGGATATGCACTGCACCGTGCTTAGCTGCGCCTAATTCTACGTTCTCATGAGTACGAGGGGTACTCAGCGTTACGAAAATTTTAGAAGGGGTACACATATGCCAAAAGTTTGGGAAACACTGCTCTAGTCGATGAGAAAGATAAGTCATGTGGCTAATCAAGTGAGCTCTCAAATTATTCAAGAAGGAAACCTCTGTGGCATGTCACTAGCACCTGCTCCTAGGTGTTTATATTGGGGATCCCAGTGAAGTGTCACCTTTGTCAGCTTGTCATAACTAAAGGCTCTTCATAGCCCAGACTGGTGGCTTAATTAGCAGAAACTTATGTTTTTAGGGTTCAGGAGCTTGGAAGCCCGGAGTCTGATGCCAAAATGGCTGAGTTCTGGAGAGCCCCGTTTTGCTTACAGGAGCTGCTTCTCCTTGTGTTGTCATATGGCGAAGAGAGGACAAGCTCCCTGGTAAGGGTTGAACTTTCAAAGGAATGAAAACAGCAGCTAATTACTGTGGCTTGGATTTTTTCATTTTCCAATATGGCCACTTCTCTTTCTCTCTTAGCTTTTTTCTTGGAGCAGTTAGATCTCTGGTGTCTTAATCTCATCTAATCCAAATGCCCGCCTATGTCCCATCTCAAAGGTCCATCACATTTTGGGGGAGGGGGTTGGAATTTAATATGTGAATTTTGGAAAGACACAGGCATCCTGTCTGTAAAAGGCAGTAATGGTATTAGGATGATGTTAAGCCGGGGGTCCAGGAGGATTCAAATACTTCTTTGGTTTAATCTACCATTAAGTTTGAGGAACAACAGCAAAGCACGGCAGATTACATGGTGACTAATGGAAGCTTTGTAGTCTAGAGCCCCAGTGCAAAACTCTGGTAAGATAAGCAGTTAGCAAAGGAGAACTCATTTACTAAGTGTTTTTGCTTGAATGACCTGCAACAGGAGCAGCTTTTACATTTCACATGGTTGAAAATTTAAAAGAATATTTTGTGAGATTTGAAAATTACATGAAATTCAAATTTCATATAATGTGTTATTAGAATAAATCATATGGTTTTATTAGAATACAGCCATGCTCATTTATTTATGCATTGTCGATGGATGCTTTCATGCACAAGAGCCTAAAATATTTACTCTCTGACCCTTTAGAGAAAAAGTTTCCCTATTCCCAAGTCTAAATCTTGGCTCAAAATAGATTTCAAAAAGATGCAGAGCCATACCCATCAACACTAGAAACTAATGGATCCGGAGACAGAACATTTACTCCAAAGCATGGTGTGAGAAGTTCTTTGCACTGGGGCTCTAGACTACAAAGCTTCCGTTAGTCACCATGTAATCTGCCGTATAGCACAGCTCACGCCATGCTTTGGAGTAAATGTTCTGTCAAGCTGTATAATGCCAGACCCAACTGTTCCAAAAAGAGAAATCAGATGGCCTTCTGGGGGGATGGAAGAAGACAGAGCCACAGTTATTTGGTGATGTTTTCATTCCTTTGAAAATTTAGCCTTTACCAAATGGAATAGTGGGCCCTGAAATTGGACCAACATAGATGAAGATTTATCTTCCTTTGAGAATTTACCCCTTAATTTATACTTAACCACTCAAGTCAAAGGAGATGGAGGTATGGGAGCTAAGAGAGTTCCCTTTCTAAACTTAACAGTAATCTATGAAAATTGGTGGCATCATTGAAATCAAGCCACTTCCTTTGCTCCTGACTTGTTTCTGTTTCCTCCCTCCTCCCCTCCCTGTCACACAGGTGGTTTTAAAGGATGTGGACTCGCTCCTCTATGTGGACACGGATGTCCTCTTCTTGAGGCCCATTGAGGACATCTGGAAGCTCCTGTGGCAGTTCAATGCCACCCAGCTTGCCGCCATGGCCCCTGAGCATGAAATCCCCAAGACCGGCTGGTATAGCCGCTTTGCCCAGCACCCTTTCTATGGCTCTGCAGGAGTTAATTCAGGAGTCATGCTAATGAATTTAACTCGTATAAGAAGCACCCAGTTCAAGGTAAGGAAGTATTTTATATTTCCTTGTTTAAAATTTGGAATTTTGTCTTTTCCAGAGTCAGTGTGCTGATTTGGAAATAGACAGGTAGGGATGGAAGGAGCCAGGGAATGGTGTTTGGAGGGTTTGGGGGTATTTGTCTGCTCAGGAAAAGCCCAGGGGGTTATTAAATCTAAATCTTTAGCTGAGTTTCCATTCAGAACTATTGCGCTGCATTTCTGAGGCCTGTCATGTTTGGACTCTGAGCATATCCAATGCTTCAGAAACCTTGGGAATAGTCCTTGGCATTGCCATAGGGTTATTTACCTATGTACACAGATCTTTGTGCATGGCTGTACCTGGCCTCGTTTTTTTATCCAACAAATAACAGGAATGCTCCTAACGGAACATAAATAGAAAACTAGTAAAAAATTATCCTCCTGTTAAAAAGAATTAGGTAAATCTATAAGATAAATAAACAATATTAAGTGAAAAAAAAATGGAACAAAGCATAATATTGTAGGGTATGATCCCTTTTATGCTTTAGAAATTTCCAGAAAAATACCTAAGAGACCATAAATTATTAATTGTGGATACTTGGGGAAAGTGGAAGTGGGAATTGTAGGATGATGGAGGAAGAGGACTTTTGCTATATTTTAGATCTTTTTATGCTATTTCAATATTTATTCTATGAATGTGAAATATTATTTATTTATTTAAATAAATCTTTATTGTTTATATTATTACAAATGTTCCTCATTTCCCTCCCCCCCATTGCTCCTCTCCACCAGGTTCCCACCCAACTCTCTGTCCTTTCCACACCCCCATTGTCTTCATCCATAGGTGAACAGTTTTTGTTAAGGCTCTTCCTGCACCCCTTACTCCCCTTTTCCCCAAGAATCGTCAGTTCACTCCCCTTCCATACCTCTGATTCTTTTTTTTTTTTTATTAATTTTTTTAAAATTAAATTATTATCTGTGTATATATTTTAACATTGTCCCCCCTGCCATACATACCCTCCCTTTTGTTTCCATTGGTTGTACTTATATGCATGTATACAAGTCCTTCGGTTGATCTCTTATCTCCCCCAGACCTCCCTACCCTCCCTGCTGTAATTTGACAGTCTGTTTGTTGCTTTACTGTCTTTATATCTGTATTTTGGTTCATCAGTTTATAATGTTCTTTAATATCCATAAATGAGCGAGGTCATGTGGTATTTCTCTTTCATTGATTGGCTTATTTCACTCAGCATGATGTTCTCCAATTCTATCCAGGTTGCTGCAAATGATGAGAATTCCTTCTTTTTTATGGCAGCATAGTATTCCACTGGGTAGATGTACCATGGTTTTTTGATCCAGTCATCTGCTGACGGGCACCTAGGCTGTTTTCAAATTGTAGCTCTTATAGATTGTGCTCCTATGAACATAGGGATGCATATATCCTTTCTGATTGGTGTTTCTAGTTTCTTGGGATATATTCCTAGGAGTGGGATTACTGGGTTAAATGGGAATTCCATTTTCAGTTTTTTGAGGAAACTCCATACTGTTCTCCACAGTGGTCGCACCAGTCTGCATTCCAACCAGCAGTGCACCAGGGTTCCTTTTTCTCTGCAACTTGCCAACACTTGTCGTTTGTTGATTTGTTGATGTTGGCCATTCTGACAGGTGTGAGATGGTACCGCATTGTTGTTTTGATTTGCATCTCTCGGACAATTAGTGACTTTGAGCATGTTTTCAGTGCCTTTTGGCCTTCCTTCTGTCTTCTTTTGAAAATATTCTATTTAGATCCATTGCCTATTTTTTAATTGGATCATTCATCTTCCTTTTATTTAGTTGTATAAGCTGTCTATAGATGTTGAAGATTAAACTTTTATCAGAGATAATATTTGCAAATATGTTCTCTCATGTAGTGGACTTTCTTGTTGTTTTGTTGATGGTTTCTTTTGCTGTAAAAAAGCTTTTTATTTTGATGTAGTCCCATTTGTTTATTTTCTCTTTAGTTTCCATTGCACTAGAGGCAGTATCAGTGAAGAAGTTCTTTTGAAATATGTCTGAGATTTTGCTGCCTGTGGGTGCCTCTAGTATTTTTATGGTTTCTCGTCTGATGTTTAAGTCCTGTATCCATTTTGAGTTTATTTTTGTGTATGGTGTAAGTTGGTGATCTAGTTTCATTCTTTTGCATGTATTTGTCCAATTTTCCCAACACCATTTATTGAAGAGACTGTCTTGACTCCACTGTATATTTGTGCCTCCTTTGTCAAATATTAATTGAACAGAATGATTTGGGTTGATATCTGGGTTCTCGATTCGATTCCATTGATCTATTGTATATGTCTGTTCATGTGCCAGTACCAGGCTGTTTTGAGAACAGTGGCTTTGTAATACAGTTTGAAGTCTGGTATTGAGATCCCTCCTACTTTACTCTTCTTTCTCAGGATTGCTGTGGATATTTGGGGTCTTTTATTGTTCCAAATGAACTTTTGGAGAGTTCTTTCTAGGTCAGTGAAATATGCCGTTGGTATTTTAATGGGGAGTGCATTGAACCTATAGATTGCTTTAGGAAGTATGGACATTTTGATGATGTTGATTCTACCAATCCATGAACATGGTATGTTCTTCCATCTGTTTACATCTTCCTCTATCTCTTTTTTCAGTGTCGTGTAGTTTTCCGCGTATAGGTCCTTTACTTCCTTAGTTAAGTTTATTCCTAGGTATCTTAATTTTTTTGGTGCGATGGTAAATGGAATTGCTTTTTTAGTTTCTGTTTCTGTAAGTTCACTGTTGGTGTATAGAAATGCCATAGATTTCTTGGCGTTAATTTTGTATCCTGCTACATTGCCAAATTCATTTATTAAGCCAATTAGTTTTTTAATGGAGTCTTTTGGGTTTTTTATATACAATATCATGTCGTCTGCAAGTAAGGATAACTTTACTTCTTCTCTTCCAATTTGGATGCCTTTTATTTCCTCCTCTTGTCTAATTGCAATGGCTACTACTTCCAGTACTATGTCAAACAGAAGTGGTGATAGTGGACATCCCTGTCTTGTTCCTGTTCTTAGAGGGAATGGTTTTAGTTTTTGCCCATTGAGTATGATGTTGGCTGTGGGATTATCATATATAGCTTTTATTATGTTGTGGTATGATCCTTGTACTCCCACCTTGTTGAGAGTTTTTATCAGGAAAGGGTGTTGGATTTTATCAAATGCTTTTTCTGCATCAATTGATGTGACTATATGATTTTTATCTTTCAATTTGTTTATGTGATGTATCACTTTTATTGATTTGCGGATATTGTACCATCCTTGCATTCCTGGAATAAATCCTACTTGGTCATAGTGTATGATCTATGATGCTCCGCTGGAGCCGATTTGCTAGAATTTTGTTGAGGATTTTTGGCATCTATGTTCATGAGGGATATTGGCCTGTAATTCTCTTTCATTGAGTTGTCTTTATCTGGTTTTGGTATTAGGGTGATTCTGGCTTCATAGAAGGAGTTTGGAAGTGTTCCTTCCTCTTGAATTTTTTGGAATTGTCTAAGGAGGATAGGTTTTAGTTCTTCCTTGAATGTTTGGTAAAACTCTCCTGTGAAGCCATCTGGCCCTGGGCTTTTGTTTGCTTGAAGCTTTTTGATGACTGTTTCAATTTCTTCCCAAGTTACTTTTCTATTGAGATTTTTAGGTTCTTCCTGATTGAGTTTTGGAAGGTTGTATTTTTCTAGAAATATGTCCATTTCCTACAGGTTGTTCAGTTTGTTGGGATAGTGTTGTTCGTAGTACTTTGTAACCATCCTTTGTATTTCGGCAGGGTCTGTTGTTATTTCACCTCTTTCATTTCTGATTTTGTTTATTTGAGTCCTCTCTCTTTGCTTCTTGGGTAGCCTGGCTAGAGGTCCATCTATCTTGTTTATCCTTTCAAAGAACCAGCTCTTGGTTTTGTTGATCTTATGTATTGTTTCTTTGGTTTCTATGTTGTTTATCTCCGCTCTGATTTTTATTATTTCCTTCCATCTGCTTACACTGGGCTTTTCTTGTTGCTCTCTCTCTCTCTCTCTCTCTTTCTCTCTCTCTCTCTCTCTCTCTCTCTCTCTCTCTCTCTTTTTTTTTAACTCTTTGAGTTGTAGAGTTAGATAATTTGTGACCATTTTTTCTTGTTGTTTGAAATAGGGTTGTAGGGATATGAACTTCCCTCTCAAAACTACTTTTGCTGTGTCCCATAGATTTTGGATTGTTGTGTTTTCATTGTCATTTGTTTCCAGGATGTTTTAATTTCTTCCTTGATTTCTCTGTTTTATAGCATGCTGTTTAGTCTCCATGTGTTTGATTTCTTTGGATTATTTTTATTGTAGTTAATTTCCAGTTTTATGCCACTATGATCTGAGAAGATGCTTGATATGATTTCTATCTTCTTGAATTTGAAGAGACTTTGCCTATGTCCCAAAATGTGGTCTATCTTTGAGAATGTCCCATGTGCACTTCAGAAGAATGTATATTCGGTGGCTTTGGGGTAGAATGTTCTGAAGATGTCGATTAATTCCATCTGGTCTAGTGAGTCATTTAGGATTGATATTTCTTTGCTGATTTTTTGTTTTGATGATTTGTTGAAGGGTGACAGTGGGGTATTAAAATCTCCTACTATAATTGTATTGCTATTAATCTCTCCCCTAATGTCCTCCAGCAGTTTTTTTAATGTATTTGGGTGCTCCCATATTGGGTGCATATATATTTACCAGGGTTATTTCTTCTTGTTGGATTGCTCCCTTTAGTATTATGAAGTGGCCTTCATTATCTTTTTTTTTTTTAATAAGTTTTTATTGTTCATATTATTACAAATGTTCCTTCCCCACCACCACCACCATTGCTCTCCTCCACCAGGTTCCCACTGCACCCTCTGCCCTTTCCCTACTCCCCGTTGTCCTCATCCATAGGTGCACAGTTTATGTTCAGTCTCTTCCCATGCCCCCCTATCCCCTTTTCCCCAAGAATCATCAGTTCACTCCCCTTCCATACCTCTGATTCTATTATATTCAACAGTTACTATTGTTCATCAGATTTTTTTTTAAATTTCCTTAGTTTTTAGATTCACTTGTTGATAGTTACGTATTTGTTGTTCATAATTTTTATCTTTGTATACTTTCTCTTCTGAAAGAACCCCCTTCAGCAATTCATATAATTCTGGTTTGGTGTTGATGAACTCCTTTAGCTTTTTTTTATTAGTGAAGCTCTTTATCTGACCTTTGATTCTGAGTGATAGCTTTGCTGGATAGATTATCTTTGGCTGTAGGTTCTTACTATTCATCACCTTGAATATTTCTTGCCATTCCCTTCTGGCCTGCATGATTTCTGTTGAGAAGTCAGCTAACAATCGTATAGGTGTTCCTTTATAGGTAACTACCTTCTTTGCTCTTGCTTCTTTTAATATTCTCTCTTTGTCTTTTGCTCTTGGAATTTTAATTATGATGTGTCTTGGTGTGGTCCTCTTTGGATTCCTTTTATTTGGAGTTCTGTGCGCTTCCTGGACTTGTAAGTCTAATTCTTTCACCAGGTGGGGGAAGTTTTCTGTCACTATTTCTTTCAGTATGTTTTCGGTATCTTGCTCCCTCTCATCTTCTGGGACCCCCATAATTCTTATGTTTGTTTGCTTGAAGTTGTCCCAGAGGTTTCTTACATTATTTTCAATTTTCTGGATTCTCTTGCCTTCTAGCTTCTGTGGAGGAGTGTCTTTTGGCTCTTTATGTTCCAAATCTTTGACTTGATTCTTGCGAGCTTCCATTCTGTTTTTAGGACTCTGTAAAATATTTTTTTATTTTAGACAATGTATTCTTTATTTCTTGTTGATCCCTTATCATTTCTTGTTGATTCCTTATTAATTCTAGTTGATCTCTTTTCATATCCTCATAGGCCTTATTCATCTTTTCTAGGAAATTCTTGAAAAACCTTATAAGCGTAGATTTGAACTCTATATCCAGATGCTTTTTTCCTCCATTTCTTTCGTTTGTGATCTATCATATTTTGTTGTCTCATTTCGCAGTTACAGATGGGATGGGGTTTCAGGGTGGAGCCTGCAGCTTTCGCTTCCGTTAGCCCCGCCCTATGCGGGTCCTTCAGTACTCGCTGCCTGCACCTCTGAGAGAAAGGTGCCCTTGTTTTTCGCCTGCTGCCAAACAGTCTATGTTCTCCCCCAATGAGCCCGGTATTGGGGTTCAGTTCAGTTGGAAGTGGAGTTGGAGGTGGCGTTCAGAGCAGTCTGGAGCCCCAGTCTCCTTCCCGCCAGGGCACTCCTGTGACACAGCCGACCGTCCCTTCTCTGCGCGCAATGTGCGCGCTGCCGGGACCTCCTTTCGCTGCTCCCCAGGGTTCCGCCTTACAGCTCGGCTCCCTATGGCTGAGGCTGAGTCCCTGGGGTCTGGCCTAGAACTGGGGTTCAGAGCAGTCGGGGGTCCAGCACAGTCGGAATTTTATCTCCTTTCCGCTTGGGAACGCCTTCATTATCTCTTGTTATGTCCTTCACTCTGAGATCTAATTTGTCAGATATAAGTATTGCTACCCCAGCTTTTTTTTCATTTCCATTCACCTGGAAAACCTTTTTCCATCCCTTCACCCTCAGTCTGTGTGCATCTTTTTTTCTGAGGTGGTTTTCTTGTAGACAACGGATGTATGGGTGTTGTTTTCTTATCCAGTCTGTTACCCTATGTCTTTTTATTGGAGCATTTAATCCATTTACATTTAAAGTTATTATTGATAAGTTACTTGTTGCTATTTTTATTCTATACCCCTGTGTTCCTTCTATGCTTCCTATTTCTTTATTTTTACAGTAGACCCTTTAGCATTTCTTGCACTGCTGGTTTGGTGGAAATAAATTCCTTCAGTCTTATTTTGTCTGTGAAGTTCCTGATTTCCTCTTCAATTTTGATTGATAGCCTTTCTGGGTACAGTATTCTTGGATTCAGACCCTTCCTTTGCATGACTTTGTATATTTCATCCCATTCCCTTCTGGCCTGATAAGTTTCTGTTGAGAAATCAGTTGTTAGTCTGATGGGGGTTCCTTTGTATGTAACTTTCTGTCTCTTTCTGGCTGCTTTTAAGATTCTTACTTTGTCATTGTTGTTTGCCAATTTAATTATAATGTGCTTTGTTGTCGGTCTTCTGGGATTCATTTTGCTTGGGACTCTAGGAGCTTCTTGGATTTGTGTGGGTTTTTTCTTCTCTATTTCAGGAAAGTTTTCTGTCATTATTTCTTGAAATATCAATACTTTTTCCATTCCAACCTCAGTCTCCTTTCCTTCTGGAACCCCTATTATTCGAATATTGTTTTGTTTTGTATTGCTCCAAAGCTCCCATAGGTTCTCCTCCTGCTTTTTAAATTTTTTTTTTCTAGAAGCTGCTCTAATTGGGTATTTTTTTCCATCTTGTCTTCTAGCTCACTGATGCGGTCCTCTGCTTCTTCTAGTCTGCTCTTGATGCTTTCTATTGAGTTCTTCATAGTAGCGTTGTTATTTTTCATTTCTTCTTGAGTCATATTCATTTTCTCTAGGTTCTTCTTCATTTCCTCTTGGGTCTTACTCATATTGTCAAATTTGTCTTCCATTCTTTCTAGCCATCTTATGATCATTACTCTGTATTCTTGCTCTGGTAGGTTGCTTGCCTCTAACTCTTTTACTTCCTTTTCTGGTGATGCCTGATTTTCTTTCATTTGTGGGCTGTTTCTTTGTCTCCTCATGGTCTCTCTTTTCAGGATGTCTGGTTATGTAGATCTCTCTCTCCTGCGTTGGTTTAAAGGCACGAAATACAACACAACCAGGTACAACACACAAGGCACTGAACAGAACTGTATTTGCGATATTAATAACCTCCAATAAAGGTGACCACTAGGGAAAGGCAAATTAGGGGACAAGAGAGAAAGAAGAAGAGTAAGAAGAGAAGAGGGAGGGAGCAAAAGAAAAAGATAGAAAAAGGATATATATATCATTTGGACTATATATTGTGTGTGTGTGTGTGTGTGTGTGTATATATATATATATATATATATATATATATATATATATATATATATATTCCAAATGAAATTGGGAAACAGGGAGAAGAGAGAGAGAGAGAGAGAGAGAGAGAGAGAGAGAGAGAGAGAGAGAGAGAGAGAAATAGAATAAGAGATAAAAGGGGAATAAACTATATATATGGGGAGAGAATTTCAATTGAACAACCACTAACTCCAACAAATGCTGGCAGCAGCACCTGGAGAATGATACAATCTACAACACCCCCTGATTTCCAGCAAAGGAAAGGAAAACAGAAGTAAAAATAAAAACAACAAACAACAAACAAAAACCAATCAAATAAGAAAATACCAAACAACCACGACAGAAAAAGAATAACCAAAATATTCTCACTAAAAAGCATAAAAATACAATATAATCAACATTACCCCAAACAGCATCCAAAGGACATTGAGGAAAACAGTTTTTTGTTTGTTTGTTTGTTTGTTTTTTGCTGATTAATACAGCTCAGAGAGGGGTGTGTATGCACTTGGAACAGGGGACTGGAAATTAGATATATAGGTAGGGTAGAAATTTTAGCAGGGGGGATACAGAAAGCGTAAGGAAAATCTAAAGCAGGAAAGGGTTTAGATAAACAGGATAGCAAAAGGGGAAAGGTTAGAAAGAGAGTGATGGTGTAAAGGTCGTTTTGAGATAGGGTTAAACAATGTTAAAGGAGAAATGAAAATAAAATGAAGAACATTAATTCCAATGTAAAATAAAGAGAAAATAAAATGGCACTAAAAAAAATCAAAATGGCAGTAGTAATAATGCTTATTGAAACTAAAAATGTAATAATTAAAAAGTTAAAATCAAGTGAGGAAAAAAAAGGAAAAAATTTGTTTCTTAAGTAAAAGATGCAAAAAATGAAAATAAAATAAAAAATAAAATAATAATTAAAAAAAGAAATAAAAAATGAAAAGAATTTAGCAAAAAAAATGTTCAGTTGTGAAGGCCATTCACTTCTTCCATTATGCTGTTTGGCATGCCTGTTTCTCAGTCCAGACAGTATTGCAGTTCCCTACGTTCTGCTGCACCTCAGTGGCGATTCCTTAGTTTCCTGGTTTTTGATCAAATAAAACTAATAATAAACACAGTCAGTTTGTACTCCAGACCCTACATGGCAGTGTTTCTGGATTGATGTCCCCATCTTTTTGGCTGCTCTAGCCTTCTTTTTCTGTGGCACTAAATACTGTTTGTTTGTTTTTTTGTTTGTTTGTTTACTTTTATTTTTATTTTTTTGCCTCAGAGCTGAATCCTGGATGATTTCTCCTCGTTCTGCTTCTCAGCTTCCAGAAAAGCAGTTTCCCCCTGCTGTCTGTTAGGGCCAGCCAATCTGCGTGATCTCTCTTTTGTAATCAGAAGCAAAGAGTTGCAGGGGAACCAGCCTAGGTGCACAATGGGCTAGTCTGCGCGTACTTATATAAACAGACTGCTTTCCAACTCCTATGTTCTCCCTCCGTGTCGGATCAGAATGGGTTGCTTCCTAGAGAATCCCACTATTAGCAACCTTGTGGACCCCCATCCACTCTCTTGAATCACACCAGACCCAACAGCTGGGGGCTTTTGTGGACACAGATTTCTGAGGTCCCAGCATGCGCGTGCCTCTGCTGCCATAGCGGCGGCAGCTTCTGCGGTTGCTGCGGCTGCCGCTTTCACTGTTGGAAAACAGACACCCCGCGTCATCCCTGGCAAAATCCAACCTTTCTGTGGAATCCGCGTGTCCGCACCCGGTCGGGGCCCCCACAGTTATGTTTTTTTCAGATCTCAGGTAAGGTGCCCAGTTGCAGCTCTGATGTGGTTGTAAGAGGCAGCACGTACAAATGTTTACCTGGCTTACGCCATCTTCCAGGAAGTCCCCATACCTCTGATTCTATTATATTCATCAGTTAATATTGTTCATCAGGTTTTTTAATTCCCTTGGCTTTTAGTTTCACTTGTTGATAGTTATGTATTTGTTGATCATAATTTTTATCTTTATCTTCTTCCTCTTCCTAAAGAACCCCTTCAGCAATTCATATAATTCTGGTTTGGTGGTGATGAACTCCTTTAGCTTTTTTTAATTTGTGAAGCTCTTTATCTGGCCTTCGATTCTGAGTGATAGCTTTGCTGGTAGAGTATTTTTGGTGTAGGTTCTTGCTATTCATCACCTTGAATATTTCTTGCCATTCCTGTCTGGCCTACATGGTTTCTGTTGAGAAATCAGCTGACAATCGTATGGATGCTCCTTTATAGGTAACTACCTGCTTTTCTCTTGCTGCTTTTAATATTCTCTCTTTGTCTTTCGTGCTTGGAATTTTAATTTTGATGTGTCTTGGTGTGTTTCTCTTTGGATTCCTTTTGTTTGGGGTTCTGGGTGCTTCCTGGACTTGTAAGTCTATTTCTTTCACCAGGTGGGGGAAGTTTTCTGTCACTGTTTCTTTCAGTATGTTTTAGGTATCTTGCTCTCTCTCTTCTTCTGGGACCCCCATAATTCTGATGTTGGTTCGTTTGAAATTGTCCCAGAGGTTTTTTACACTATCTTCAACTTTATGGATTCTCTTGTCTTCTTGCTTCTGTGGAGGAGTGTCCTCTGGCTCTTTGTGTTCCAAATCTTTGACTTGATTCTTGCGATCTTCCATTTTGTTTTTAGAACTCTGTATAATATTTTTTATTTCACATAATGTATTCTTTATTTTTAGTTGATCCATTTTCATATCCTCATAGGTCTTGTTTTATTCGCCTTTTCTAGGAAACTCTTGAAAAAACCTTATAAGTGTGGTTTTGAACTCTATATCCAGTCGCTTCTTGTCCTCCGTTTCTTTTGCTTGTGATCTGTTTCCTTGTCTCGGCATTTTCACAGCTTCCCTGAGTTGGTAGGGTGGCTTTGTGTGCTAAGGTGTCCTATATGGTTGAGTGGGTCAGCCTCCCAGTTACCTGAGGTGGACAGTCTTGGTGTAGCCCTTTGTGGGCTGTGTGTGCAGTCTTGTTAAGCCTTGCTTGTTGTTGGTGTCACTGAGAAGCACTGATCTCCAGGCCAATTGGCTATGAGGATAAGAAGTGTCTCAGCTAGGAGGGCTTCTGTGCTCCGCTTGGATGGGCGGAGTCTCGGGGTGGCACAGCCAAGTTTAGTGAATCCCGAAGATTGGTTGCAGGCGCGCGCACCTCTTTGGTATAGGCGCAGACAAACTTTAGATTCCTGTCTGTTCCTCCTTAGGAGAGTCCTATTTGCAGCGAATGAGAAAGCTAGCCACTGGAAGGGCTTCTGTCCTCTGCTTGGATGGGGCGGAGTCTCAGGGTGGTGCAGACAAGCTTTATTAAGCCCCTCCCTACGAGGGTCTGGTTTCCGAGTCCCCGCAGTAATGGCCACTGGCTTCACACACCTCCAAGAGATCTCTGCCCACTGACTGACAGTTTTGCCTCTCCCTGTCTGTGGCCGTCTATCAGAGCAATCAGGTGGTTCTGTTTTCCTCCCACACAAGAAAGCCAGCTGCGCATTAGCTGTCTGCCCTCTCCATACGCAGGGAATAAGTCAGCAGCGAACTCGGCCCGGCCTCTCCACGCTCTGCAAGCAAGCCAGCAACAAAGTCTGGCGGCCGCCTTTTTGCGTGCACAGTTCTCCGCACCTTCACAGTTCCTGAGATTCTGCGTGCCTTCTCTCTCCTTCCCAGATGGTAGAGCCTTCTCTCAGCCAGCCGTCCGGTGATTCAGGGCGATGTTTCCCCTGTTTTCCAGTTCTAAATTCAAATTTGTTGTGGTAGGCTGCATTCAGGTGTCTACCCTATGCTGCCATCTTGGTTTCTCTGCTTTTATTTTTTAAATTATTATTCTAAGACAAGAAAAGTGTGTTTTTCCTTAAGCTGCCACAATTCTGTTGTTCTTATTTGCTCCTTCACTGCAGAGGTAAGAATTAAGCACAAGAAAGAGATACATATGGGGCATGTTTTTCTAAGTAAAAATCACATCCCAACTCCCAGTCCCTTGTGCATACAGTGTCCACAGCACATGAAACTGCTGTGACAGCCTGTGTCACTGTGTGCTGTGCCTGGAAGTCAGCAGCACTCCTCCCACGTGCTTTTTTTTTGGGGGGGGGGGGCGGTCCCTCTCCATTGTTTCTCAGTGGACAAGATGGATTTGCTGCTTCAGCTGCTCCAATGGTTTCCTCTTTTCCAGAACAGCATGATTCCAACAGGGCTGGCTTGGGAGGACATGCTGTACCCTCTATACCAGAAGTACAAGAATGCCATCACGTGGGGAGACCAAGATTTATTAAATATTATTTTTTACTTCAATCCAGGTAGGTTGTTTTTCCAGAATGTCATTTGTATTTTAGTGTACCTCCCACCTCAGCTCACAGAGGCATTCCAGCCAGGCTCCTGAGAGCTCCAGCCATGCTGCGCCCACCTGCTGGCTCAAGGGCGGGGGGGGGGGGGGCGTTGTTGGGATTTCTTGGAAGCGGGACTTTGTGCTGCTGACACAAAGACTGAATGGTAAAACCTCTGGATCCATTTTTTGAGAATCTCTCTTAGATTTTGCCAGCACGATTCTTCTGAGAAGTACAGTCAAAATTAATGGGAGGCACTGAAGTAAATGACAACGTTATCTAGGCATGAGGCCCTCCTTGCCTGAACATGTCTGGATTGGAGGGAATGGATTCTTGGGATCCTTAAAGGGAAGTGACTTATACAAGGGTAAAGAGCCTGAATAAGGACTCAGGTTCCCAAGCCCCTTTTTGTTTTCATTTGGGCTGAAGGAAATTCTTTTTATATTGTTATATCCATGATATGGTGGAGTTGAGAGAGGGGGAGAAAAAAAGATTTCTGGTGTTTTTATTTTGACACTTAAAACTAACAAAATTTCCTTTTAAAGACTTTGGCCTATGGTTGCAAATCACCTTGGACCCACCTGCTATGTACCTTTATTTTATTTAACAAAGCTCTGGAATAATACCTAATCTCCTATATCTTTGAATCAAAAAGGATCAAATGCAGGGGGCGGGTGGCAGGGGGGTGAGGGCAGAAGCAGGTGGATAGTTTCTGGGAAAGATACCCAGTGCTCATTCATTAGACAGAGGGAAAATGTTGCCATTCACTTGTGACATTTCAGTCCTTTGCGCTCTGATAATCAGGGATTTTCAAGTCTGCACCTTCTGCTTTTTCTTGCTCAGCACATTTCACCTTTTTTTTTTTTTTTTTTTATAGGTGTAGATGTGCTGGGTAAGATTCTTGACTTCAAATAAAAGGCCCCTGGAATCTGTCTAAATGCAAAGGGCACTTTAAAAAAACAAACAAACAAACAAACAAAAAAAACAACCTTCTGCACACGGACACAGGGCAGACAGGCCAAGCAGGCTCAGCGGAACCTGAAGTGGCAAAGAGAAATGATGGGGAGCCAGGTTGGACTTTCTTCCACTCAGGCTGGTTTTTCCTCTTTTAAAACTCATTCTCTGCTCCTCAGACCTCAAAGCTAAGGCCAGAGGTTTCAAACTCCAGGTCCAGCTGCACGTAACGACTGGCTTATCCCAACCTCACAGCCGAGGGAGAGATCTGTTGGTTCTAGTGCAGCCAGTTAGGCAAGCATGATGCTTAGCGACAATGGCTGACATTTATTATGTACTAGTTGCCAGGTGTTGGTCTCAGCATTATTTTATTTAATCCTCAAAACAACACTGAGAATGTAAAGACAAAGCTACTGAGTGACAGATAACAAGCACTGGAGCATGGCATGAGGCCAGGGCCCTCAGCTCCAGCCCTATGTATTTGGGAGGAGTTTTTGGAGAGGAGAATCTTAGCTGGGCAGCTACCCCACAGTGGATCTTTCTGCTGCATTATTTCTGTCCTTTCAATATTGCATTTTCCTTTCTGCTGAGTGGCTAAAACTGTCTTCCATAATCCTAATCTGTTTAAATTCCCAAACTGAAGAATTTAAATAATCTGTATAGTTGCCTTCCCAGATACCTTCTGAGCCTATTGCAGATTGTTTAAGGATATGACTAGTAAGTAAACAATGCTCAAAAAGAATCACAGCAACTTGTAATTAAGCCCCTTGTGTTTATTTTATTTTTTCCCCTTACCTTCTTGTCTTTTTTTTAAGACTGAAAACCAGCTGAGTAAATGCCTTCCTCACTACCCCTCTTAGATCCGTTGAATACAAGAATAAAGTAAAGTTCCCTGGCTTTAGATTAGTATTAGGTAACTCCTTGATTTTTTATTTTTATTTTTATTTTTATTTTTTAAATAAATCTTTATTGTTCAGATTATTACAAATGTTCCTCTTTTCCCCCCACCTCCATTGCTCCCCTCCACCATGTTCCCACCCCACCCTCTGCCCTTTCCCCACCCCCCATTGTCCTCATCCATAGGTGCACAGTTTTTGTTCAGTCTCTTCCCGCACCCCACTTCCTTTTTCCCTGAGAATCGTCAGTCCACTCCCCTTCCATACCTCTGATTCTATTATATTCACCAGTTAATATTGTTCATCAGATGTTTTAATTCCCTTGGTTTTTAGTTTCTCTTGTTGATAGTTATGTATTTGTTGTTCATAATTTTTACCTTTATCTTCTTCCTCTTCCTAAAGAACCCCTTCAGCAATTCATATAATTCTGGTTTGGTGGTGATGAACTCCTTTAGCTTTTTTTAATTTGTGAAGCTCTTTATCTGGCCTTCGATTCTGAGTGATAGCTTTGCTGGTAGAGTATTTTTGGCTGTAAGTTCTTGCTATTCATCACCTTGAATATTTCTTGCCATTCCTGTCTGGCCTACATGGTTTCTGTTGAGAAATCAGCTGACAATCGTATGGATGCTCCTTTATAGGTAACTGCCTGCTTTTCTCTTGCTGCTTTTAATATTCTCTCTTTGTCTTTCGTGCTTGGAATTTTAATTTTGATGTGTCTTGGTGTGTTTCTCTTTGGATTCCTTTTGTTTGGGGTTCTGGGTGCTTCTTGGACTTGTAAGTCTATTTCTTTCACCAAGTAAAGAAAGTTTTCTGTCACTATTTCTTCCAGTATGTTTTCGGTATCTTGCTCTCTCTCTTCTTCTGGGACCCCCATAATTCTGATGTTGGTTCGCTTGAAATTGTCGCAGAGGCTTCTTACACTATCTTCAACTTTATGGATTCTCTTATCTATTTTAAAAAATATATATTTTATTGATTTTTTACAGAGAGGAAGAGAGAGGGATAGAGAGTTAGAAACGTTGATGAGAGAGAAACATTGACTAGCCACATCTTGCACCCCCCCTACTGGGGATGTGCCCGCAACCCAGGTACATGCCCTTGACCAGAATCGAACCTGGGACCTTTCAGTCCACAGACCAACACTCTACCACTGAGCCAAACCGGTTTTGGCTGGATTCTCTTATCTTCTTGCTTCTGTGGAGGAGTGTCCTCTGGCTCTTTATGTTCCAAATCTTTGTCTTGATTCCTGTGATCTTCTATTCTGTTTTTAGGACTCTGTATAATATTTTTTATTTCAGATAATGTATTCTTTATTTCTAGTTGATCCTTTTTTATTTCTAGTTGATCCCTTTTTATTTCTAGTTGATCCCTTTTTATTTCTAGTTAATCCCTTTTCATATCCTCATAGGTCTCGTTTATTTTATCAGCCTTTTTTAGGAGATTCTTGAAAAATTTTATAACTTTAGTTTTGAACTCAATGTCCATTCTTTTACTCTCCTCCATCTCCTTCGTGTCCTGCCTCTTCTCTGCATTTTAACTGCTTCGCTGATTTGATGGAATAGTTTTCTGTGCTAGGTGTTCTGGTAGAGCCCAGTAGCACAGCCTTCCCAGTTACCTGAGGTGAACAGACTTGGTGTAGCCCTTTGTGGGCTGTATGTGTAGTCTTGTTGTTAAGACTTGCTTGTTGTTGGTATCACTGGGAAGTGTTGATGTCCAAGCCAATTGGCTGTGAGGATCAGCAGTGTCTCAGCTAGGAGGGCTTCTGTGCTCCTCTTGGATGGGGCAGAGTCTTGGGGTGGCATAGACAAGCTTTGGTTCCCTGTCAGTCCCGCCTTAGGAAAGTCCTATTCGCAGCAAGTCCCGCAATATTGGTTGCAGGCGTGGGCACTTCTTGGATAAAAACTGTTCTTGAGTTTTGCCTGGTCCATGACAGCCAGTTTTTCCCAGCTCAGAGTTGTCTCTCAGTGCAGTTGGGAGTTTTTTTTGTTTGTTTGTTTGTTTTTCTTTTTTTTTTTCCTCCTGAATGAGAAAGCCAGCCTCCTAGAGGGCTTCTGTGTTCCACTTGGATGGGGTGGAATCTCAGGGTGGTGCAGACAAGCTTTGGTTTCTCATCAGCCCCTCCCCATGAGGTTCCAGTTCCTGAGTCCTGCAGTAATGGCTGCTGGCTCCACCCACCTCCAAGAGATCTCTGCCCACTGCCTGACAGTCCAGCCTCTCCCTGACTGGGGCTGTCTATCAGAGCAATAGGGTTGTTTTGTTTTCCTCCCTAATAAGAAAGCCAGCTGCGCATTAGCCGTGCGCCCTCTCTGCGCGTGCCGCAAGCAAACCAGCAGTGAATTCAGCGGCCGCCTTTTCTCGCGCACTGTTCTCCATGCCTTCACAGTTCCTGAGGCTCAGCATGCCTTCTCTCTCGTTCCTGGATGGTAGAGTCTCCTCTTAGCCAGCCATCCGGTGCTTCAGGGTGATGTTTCCAGTTGTAAATTCAAAATTGTTGTGGTAGGCTGCATTCAGGTGTCTACCCTATGCCATCATCTTGATTTCTCCTCCTTGATTTTTTTTTTACATATGTTGCCTGCATTTAATCTATTTTATACTTTATTCAAGAATTTTATTAAACATGAAGTCTTTGTCCCAGCTATAATAGTATAGCTCAATGGTTAAGCACTGATCTATGAACCAGGAGGTCACAGTGGAATTTCTGCTGGATTTTGGGCTCAACCCCTAGTTGGGGGCATTAAGGAGGCAGCCAATTAATGATTCTCATCATTGATGTTTCTACTCTCTCTCTCTCTTCCTTCCTCTCTGAAGTGAATAAAAATATTTTTAAACAAACAAACAAACATGAGGTCTTTAAACTGAAATCCAGTGCTAACCATCACATCGAAAGGTTTTTATTTGTTTATATTGTTTGTGAGCACTTTCTATAAACTTAAACAAACTACATTTTAAAAAAATAGTTTTTTTCACCTCTATCCCTGGCAAGAAGAGACAGAGAAAAGATTGGCCCTGACAGGAGATAAATATGCTTATTATAATGGTTCTTTGGGTTGCTACAGGTGAAGCAATGCATGCAAAATGGAACATATTTCTAGATATCACTATTATAGACTAGAGGCCTGGTGCACAAAATCCATGCAAGGTGTGTGTGTGTGTGTGTGTGTCCCTCAGCCCAGCCTGCACCTTCTCCAATCTGGGACCACTCAAGGGATGTCTGACTGCCCGTTTAAGCTCAGCTGGGATTGGGCCTAAACAGACAGTCGGACATTCCTCTCACAATCCAGAACTGCTGGCTCCCAACCGCTTGCTTGCCTGCCTGCCTGATTGCCCCTAACTGTTTCTTTCTGCCAGCCAGATAACCCCCTAACCACTCTCCTGCCAGCCTGATCGACACCTAACTGCCCTCCCTTGCTAGCCTGATCCCTAACTGCCCTCCCCTGCAGGCCTGGTCCCTCCCAACCACCCTCCCCTGCTGGCCATCTTGTGGTGGCCATCTTGTGTCCACATAGGGGCAGCCATCTTTGACCACATGGGACAGCCATCGTGTGTGTTGGAGTGATGGTCAATTTGCATATCACCTCTTTATTATATAGGATATCCTGTAGCCAATTGTATCACTATTACAATATGTTTAAAAGTCATTACCTACAAAGGGGATTTAGAACTCATGCCGTAATTAGATGCAAGCCTGTGGGTGGGTGATTGCAGTGCTGGATGATAGGCTGGTACAAGAGGAGACAGTTGAAATCCATGGAGGGCATACAGGTGGGTCAGGCTACAGGTCATTTCCTGGCAGGTGAGCTAAGGCAGCTTCTTCAAGGGTTGGAAGACTGAGCTCACACCTTTACAGGTAAATTTGAGTTCAAGAGCAGAATCCCATAGAAAAGGTAAATTTGACAAGAATCAAAAGGAACTCTATGTAGAAAAAAGTGCTTGGGTTAATGCCCCAAGACTGCAAGGAAAGGAAACTCTACTCAGGCAAGGATGCAGGGACAGACCAGGAGCAATGGACGAGATCATGCTTGATCTCATGTTGTCATGAGAACAAGCTCTGGAAGCTGCAAAGGGCCAAAGCCGATTTTTTCATCCCTCATGGTCTCTGCCATTTTGCTTCTCTCTATGCCTCTCTGATTCTATTTTACTGTTTAGAAAGTGTTAACGTAAAAACCATTGAAACCTGTAAAGAATTTTTGTGAGTTTATTTGAGCCAAACTGTTGACATATGCCGGGAAGCAGAACCTCAACGAATTTAGATAATGCTCTGGAGAAATAGCAGGTTACATTTGTATTTATACATTGCCATCAAAGGAGGGACATAGGTGGGTTACATGAAATCCATTGGTGATAGACTAGAGAGGCAGGAGAAAGCAAAGCGGGGAAACACCTGGGATTGGATAAAAGTAAAATGATGGACACATACTTAGGTGGGTGCAGGAACAATTAACATGATAACAATGAAGGAGTTTGTGGTCTCTGTCCTGGCACCTCCCACATCAGTTTGTGTCCCAAGGGGTCCAGAAAAAGGGAAGTTACAAGTTACCCAGACATTTCAAGGGTATGTTATCATAGATGCAAAAAGACAGGTAGGCTCAGTTAAGGTAAATCTTGACCTTGTCAGTGAAGATACGGGCCTAGGAGGTGACTGCCCACCATAGTTGCTTTTAGTTTAATTTCAGGCCATCTTTGTGGTTTAGGTCTCTGAGTCTGCAAGACCGCCATGCAGGCCTCCCCTGAGCTGTCATGTTTGCATGTGGCCCCTTTCATCAACACAAGCATTCTCTATTTGCACATGGCCCAAACCCTGAGGTTGTTTTGAACAATCTTACAAGCCCAAATTAATTATGCTGTTTCCTATGTTTTCTAATTCAAGTTGATGATGATGATGATGAGAGAGAGAGAGAGAGAGAGAGAGAGAGAGAGAGAGAGAGAGAGAGAGAGAGAGAGATGGAGGGAGGGAGGGGCTGTCTCAGCCTGTGAATTGATTCCTAGCTTAACTTTGAATCAGTTCTTTTTTGATAAGGATACCCTCTTAATCTGGTCATCAGGGGTCAAGGGAGCAAGGTATGTGGCATTTCTCTCTCTCAAACATGACCAGGTCTGTCTCTGTTTTGAGGCAATTTTTAGAAAAGTGGGTTGTTAGCAGATAAGGAAATGAAATTCGCCAAGTATAGATGATGAGGCAGGGCATCCAACCAGGATAGAAAAGGTGGGGTTCTGCCCACAGGGAGAGAGAAGAGCTGAAGTGCCCCATGAGATATATACAATAGATTTTCTGTAAGTTCCATATGATATAGGAAGTTAGTAGAGTTTACTGGGGCCATAGGGAGCAGGAAACATAGTCACATGGAACATGTCTCTTCAGTGGCCTAGTCTTAACCCTGACAAGGCCACTGAAGAGACATGTTCCATGTGACTTATACTGCCAGTGATCACTAGAGCTCTGCACTTGAGTGTGCAATCATATTGTATACTCACTTGTTAATGAAAAAAAACAAAAACAAAAACAAAAAGCCAACATTGAAACCTGTAAAGAATTTTTGTGAGTTTATTTGAGCCAAACTATCGACAAATGCTGGGAAGCGGAAGCTCAATGGATTGAGATAATGCTCCAAAGAATGGCGGGTTACATTTCTATTTATATCAATACATTGCAATCAAAGGAGGGACATAGGTGGGTTACATGAAATTCACTGGTTATGGATTAAGGAAGTGGAAGAAAGCAAAGCGGTGGGAAACCCCTGGGATTGGATAAAAAGTAAAATGCTGGTGAGTGCAGGAACAATTTACATGATAACGAAGGAATTTGAGGCATCTGTCCTGGTGCCCACCACATTTGGTTGTGCCCCAGGGGCTCCAGAAAAAGGGAAGTTACAAGTTACCCAGACATCTCATAGATATGTTATCTTAAGAGTCAGAAAGGCAAATGGGCTCAATAAAGAAGATCTAAGTTGATCTTTGTCAGGTGAAATATCGGTCTAGGACATGACTACCCACTATAATCTGTTTGTAGTTAGATATTTAATTTTCAAACCATCTTTTGTGGTTATTTTAGGTCTGTAAGTTTGCAAGACTGCCACACAAGCCTCCCCTGAGCATGACAGGTTAGCATGTGGCTCTTTTCTTTCACACACTCCACCAAAAGCACCCAGCAATTGACAGTTATGAGCGTGTTGTTGAGGGGGAAGGGTTGACAGGCTCAATTATTTGGTATTAGCACTGTTTGAGGAAACTGGTAATAAAGCATTGTTCTGGGAGTCTGGGAAATTCGTGAGCTCTGATATAAAACACAAGCATAAAGATTGAAGGGTCCTCATGAAAAGAGACTGTGTCTACTTTGTCTTTCACAACATAAAGTTTAATGTCTTAAATAGAGTTGGTCTTCAGAACTGTTGGTTGGTTGAATGAATGAAATTAAGATAATGGAGTGAAAGAAGGTAGTAGATGGAAGAGAAAGGTAAGTTAGAGGAAAGTTAGAGGAAAGGTAAGTGGGGAGAGAAAGGAAAGTAAGAAAGGAGAAAGATACAGATGGTAGAGGAAAGTATACGGTTTCATTCACTCATTCCTTCAGCAAATTTCTTGAGCACCTGCTAAGTGCCTGCCACGTGGTTAGGCACTAGTATATGGAAGCAGACAGAAAAGGCAAAGTGCTGTTTTCATAAAACCTACTTTTTATTGAAAGAGGTAGACTTTCAACGAATAACAACTAGTCATTCAAAATTATAAATTGTGATAAATGCTATGAAGGAAACAAATGTGGGATTGAAAAAGAGACTACCAATGCTGAAAGGAGAGAAGAACTTTAGATTGTGAGATCGGAAAGTAAACCTTTGAAGAATTAATTGCTGTCTTTTGGAACAAGGTACGTTCTGGGAAATGGAAGAAGATTAGGCTGGGTAAGCAAAAAGTATTAACAAAATGAAACAAACAAAACAGACTCTGTTCTATTGATACAGTGTAGTAACTAAGCAGCAAGCTTTTTTTACTGTGAAGTTAAAATAATCAGGAAGAATCTATTCCATAACCTTAGAGATCCCAAGACTTTGAAATAATCAGAAGTGTAAACGACAGTAAATTCATACAATACTTTGCAAGTAGTTAGGAGGCTCTGGAAATAAATTTAAACTCCGGAAAGGATCACGAAGACATTTCAGAACCATAGATGGTCAGTTAATGAAGTTAATGATGAGTTTCTTTTTATTTATTTACAAGAGGCCTAGTGTACGAAATCTCAGCCTGCACCCTCTCCAATCTGGGACACCTTGGGGGATATTAGACTGCTGTTTTGGGATCAGGCCTAAACCGGCAGTCGGACATCCCTCTCACAGTCCGGGACTGTTGGCTCCCAACTGATCACTTCTCTACCTGGCTGATTGCCCTAACCATTTCTGCCTGCCAGCCTAATCACCCCCTAACTACTCCCTTGCCAGCCTGATCAATGCCTAAATGCTTCTCTGCCAACCCAATCACTCCCACTGCCCTCCCCTGTCGGCCCAGTCACCCCCAACTGCCCTTCCCTGATAGCCAAGTCGCCTCTAACTACCCTCCCCTGCCAGCCTGGTTGCCTCTAACTGCCCTCCCCTGTGGGCCTGGTCATCCCTAACTGCCCTTCCCTGCTGGCCTGATTGTCCACAAACTGGTCAGCTTGTGGCAGCTATCTTGTGACGACATGGGGGTGGCCATCTTGTGTGAGGATGTGATGGTCAATTTGCATATTACCTCTTTATTATACAGGACTAGAGGCCCAGCACATGAAATTCATGCATGGATATGGTCCCTAGGCCTGGCCTGTGGTCAGGGCCACCTTTCCTGGCTGCCGGCAGCTGGCCCCGATCCCCCCCCCCCCCTCAGTTCCCACTTGCCATCAGGAAATTGGAGCCTGCTGGCTTGTAGGAGGGACTAGGAGATGGTCAGTGTACCTCATAATGACTGGTCAAGTGGTCCTTCTGGTCATTCTGCCATTCTGTCGATTTGAATATTATACACACACACACACACACACACACACACACACACACACACACTAGAGGCCAGGTGCACAAAATTTGTGCACAGATAGGACAGAATGGGGCCTGGACATAGACTAATTCCCTTCCCCAGGCCCTGACATCCCAGGTAGCTAGTGGGAGGGGTCCATAGTGAGGTGCTGAGCCCCCTACACTTTGTGTCTGAGATTCCAGAGCATGTGGCCAACATGCCCCGCCCCTGCCACCCCTGCAGAAGGGCTGCCATTTGGAATGCATTTGCTGACACATGGATTGTTTTTAAGTTAATGCATTTTAATTCACTCTGTTTCCCACTTGTCATTTTTTATTGAAAAGGTGGAGTCTGCTGGTGTGTGTTCCTTTGTGGGGGTGACAAGGATGTTCTCATGGGCAGAGATCCAATGAGAGACAGAGACAAAAGGCCCAGTGAGACATGGGGAATGAATAAACAGGATCATAGAGCAAGGAACAGGGAGAGAGATGCACAGGTGAGACAGACACACGACACAGGGTGTTGTGGACGGGGACAGAGCTTCCTGGCCTGGTGAGTGGCTCATTCGGTGGAGTAGCAGCTCTGTGGGCACCCAGAACTCAGCTCCCAGGCCCAGGAGAGTAGGCAAACTGAAAGCCCTGGATAATTAGAGCGAATTGCATGTGTCCAAACAGCCTCAGCAGAGGCCACAGGCCAACCACCCTTCCCTTGCCCTGTCCTCTGTGTACTCACTGCAGCAAAGGGGCTTTGCTGGCACAGCTGGGGCTGAGCACCTGGCAGAAGGGCGTGCTGGCAGAGAGCCCCAGGGACTCAGAGGTTGGGGTGAGCCCTCCACCTCCAGAGCACTCTCAACCCCACAATTACACACTTCAGCACGCTGCGGTTCAGGGATGGCAGATTGCAGCTGGGTTAGCAATTGGACCAGAACTTGGTCCGAGCTCCCTTTGGCCTTGTGCTGAGCGGGCCCTGGCAGCATGGGCCCCAGAATTTGGGTCCTTAGGTCTATTATTTTGGCCTCCTGAGCATTCCCATCTCTACCAAGATTCCAGATAGGGCTCTCTCCTTGTATCCTGCCACGGGGAGTGCCTATCTGGAGCTGAGGCTGTGGGATGAGGAAGGGGCAGAGTCTGGTGCTTGGCTTTTGGTGATCAGTTTGTCTCTGCCTGGATGCACCACAGGACCCCAAAAGAGTAACTTTTCTAGGCTTTCATTTGTGCATCCAAACTGCGCATGCCTCCTCTGAGACATGGAGTCCAAGGGGAAGGAGAAAGGTGGGGATTTCTCATGTGTGAATGAGGCTTTACACTTGGAACTGCTGGCCTGAATCTGTGATCTAATTTTATGGTTCGAAGACCCTTTGGCAGGTTGGTGGGAGTGGTGGCAGGATAGGGTTTACATTTCTACTAGAGACCCAGTGCCTGAAATTCATGGTAAGTACAGTGTGTAGGCCTGGCATGTGATCAGGGCCATCTTCCCCAGTTGCGTGTAGCCAGCCCTGTCCCCCACTGCCACCCACCCCCAGTTTCCAATTTGCCATCAGGTGATCAGAGCCTGCTGGCCAGGGAAAGGGACCAAGGTGGTCAGTGAGCCTTATAGTGACTGGTAGTCAGTGAGCCTCATAGTGACTGTTCCACTGTATGTTCTTGTTGTTCTGCCATTAAGGTCAATTTGCATATTACCCTTTTATTATATAGGATAGAGGCCTGGTGCACAGGTGTGGGCCATCCAGCCTGCTCTGATGGGGGCCCTGGGTTGGGGTGGGGGTCCTGCTGGGGGCCAGGGCTGGTTGGGGAAAAGGGTAGTGGGTGGTTTGCATGCTGGTCATGCCCCCAATCGGGGGGGGGGGGGTCCCTGCTGGGAGGTGAGGCCAGCCAAGACAAGGGGCCGTGGTCGTTCTGGTCTCTCTGGTTGTTCTGCTGTTTTGGTTGTTGGACTTTTATTACATAGGATTTTTACAATTACAATTGACATTTACTATTATATTAGTTTTAGGCATACAACATAGTGATTAGACTTGTATATAACTTACAAACAGATAACCTAATAAGTCTAGTGCCCACCTAGCACCATACAGCATTATTACAATATAGTTGAGTATATTCCTACATCCCAGTGACTATTTTATAACTGAAAATTTGTACTATTTACTCCCTTCATCTTTTCACTCCAGAAAGGAGGAATATTAGGGGTGGGGGAGCTGGGTGAAAAGATGAAGGGAGTAAATAGTGCAAACCACCAGTTTGTTCTCTGTAATGAGGAGCTTCTTTATCTATGCAAAATGGAGAGGAAAAATGCCAAGACACAGGGTTTGACTTGAAAAGATGTTTTAATATGAATTTCAGTAGTTTCAGCAGGGGTTTGGAAATGTAAATGATTCATTCTAGGGGAATGGATGTAGTAACAGGGACACAGGGTCCAGAGTAATGCTAGGCCTGACTCAGAAGTCAGGGACAGCTTACAGGAAGCAGGCCAAGCCAATTCTAGGCCAGGGTCCACAGTGTACTGTGCTGTGGGAAGGTGAGGGAATGCCAAGGGGAGTGAAGTTTCCCAAGGTTTTGCACACCATCAGCAGCAGTGGCAGCGACAGCAGCAGCAGTGGCTAGGATATTCACAATAGAAGTAGTAAGAAAGAAAATGTAAGACAAGAAAAAAATTAATATTTCACAGAGCCATTGTCTTAAAGTCTTTGTCTGGGATCATGTGCTGGGAGATGTGGGGATTCTTCCTAGTCGGCAACATTGGGAGTAGCTGCTTTGCCTGTCACCTGTATAATAACTTACAAGATGTTGTCAGAGTTGAACTCAGTCAGGCAGACTGAGGGTCTATCCCACACAGGAATAGGCCAATAGCAATCAAGACACAATTAAAACAGGAGGGACCACAAAATTCACACAAGGGACATCTCTAGAATATCCAACCTAGGAGATCAAGGAGACCATGTCATTGGGCCCCAATAACTCCATCTCAGGAAGACTGGAAGCCATAGCAATTCTATCTATTACATAGAAACAAACACAAAAGGAGAGCCAAAATGTAGAAATGAAGAAACAGGCCCCAATGAAAGAAACAGTGGAATTTCCAGAAAAAGAGCTAAAAGAAATGGAGGAAAGCAATTTTTCAGATATACAGTTCAAAGTAATGGTCCTAAAGATGCTCAAGGAACTTAATGAGAATTACAAGGAACTTAGTAGGAATGACAACAGCATGAAAAAAGAAATCGAAACCATGAACAAACACCAGTCTGAATTGAAGAATATATCTGATATAAAGAATACACAAGAAGGAATTAAAAATAGGTTGGATGAAGCAGAGGATCAAATCAGAGATTTGGAAGAAAACGTAGGAAAAAACATCCAAATAAAGCAAGAAAAAAAAAAAAGAATGAAAAAGCAGGAGTATGGTTTAGGGAACTTTGGGACAATATCTGCATCTTAGGAGTACCAGAAGGAGAAGAAATAGAACAATAAATAGAGGACCTGCTTGATAAAATAATGACTGAAAACTTCCCTAAATAGGTGAAGAAAAATGTCACACAGGGCCCTAACTGGTTTTGCTCAGTGGATAGAGCATTGGTCTGTGGACTGAAGGATCTGGGTTTTGATTCTGGTCAAGAGCACATGCCTGGATTGTAGGCTCAATCCCCAGTAGAGGGCATGCAGTAGGCAATTGATCAATAACTCCCCTCATTGATGTTTCTATCTTTCCCTCTCCCTTCCTCTCTGAAATCAATAAAAATATATTTTAAAATGAAGATAACAACCTTTCAAAGCACATACAGTCCCAATTAAGAGGAACTCAAAGAGACTAACACTAAGACACATCATAGTGAAAATGGCAAAGATTAAAGACAAAGAATATTAAAGGAAGCAAGAGAGATACAGAAAGTTACCTAAAAGGAAGTTTATATTAAACTATCAGTTGACTTCTCAACAAAAAACTTCAGGCCAGAAGGGATTGGCATGAAGTACTCACAGTCATGTAAAACAAGGACCTGAATCCAAGACAACTCTATCTGGCAAGGCTATCATGTACAATTCAAGGTGAGCCCTAGCTGGTTTGGCTCAGAGCATCAGCACGCAGACTGGAGGGTCCCAGGTTTGATTCCAGTCAAAGGCATGTACCTAGGTTGCAGGCTCAATCCCCAGCCTGGTCAGGGAGCACGTGTGGATGCAACCAATTAATGTGTCTCATGTCAATGTTACTCTCTGTGTGCCTCTCCTCTTCCCTTCCACTCTAAAAAGAAATCAATGGAAATATATCCTCAGGTGAGGATTAGTAAAAAAGTAAAATAAAATAGAAGATGAGGCCTGGCTGATGTCGCTCAGTGGTTGAGCATCAACCAATGAACCAGGAGGTCATGGTTCAATTCCCAGTCAGGGCACATGCCCAGGTTATAGGCTTGATTCTCCCTCTTCCTTCCTCTGTAAAGTTATAGCTGTTCCAGTGGTTGAAATTTTAGGGGGAGAGAGCAAGGGGATCTCTCATACTGCCATTTCCCTGACATCAATCCTGTTTTTATCACATCTGCTATTTTTAATTTCCAACATTGATTCCCTCTCCCCCCCCCCCCCTTTTTAGTGACAGTGCTCCTGCTTTTTCCCAGGAATTGCTCCTCCCCATTGCATCCAGACTTAGAGCTCTGGCCACCCTGACTTCCACTAAGCCAGTCAGTTCATCTCCAAGAACAGAGAGTAGCCAGGGCTGGTTCATTCTGGTAGCAATGCTGTAAAACTCCTTTAGCTTTTTCTTATCTGTAAAGCTCTTTATCTGACCTTCAATTCTGAGTGATAGCTTTGCTGGGTAAGAGTAATCTTGGTTGTAGGTTCTTTCTATTCATCACTTTGAATATTTCTTGCCACTGCTGTCTGGCCAGCATAGTTTCTGTTGAGAAATCAGCTGACAGTTGTATGGGTACTTCCTTGTAGGTAATTAACTGTTTTTCTCTTGCTGCTTTCAAGATTCTCTCTTTGTCTTTTGCCCTTGGCATTTTAATTATGATGTGTCTTGGTGTGGTCCTCTTTGGATTCCGCTTATTTGGGTTTCTGTGCACTTCCTAGACTTTCTAAGTCTATTTCTTTAACCAGGTATGAAAATATTTCTGTCATTATTTCTTCTAATAGGTTTTCAGTATTTTGCTCTCTCTCTCTCTTCTGGCACCCCTATATTCCACAAATGAGTGAGATCATGTGATGTTAATCTTTCTCTGCCTGGCTTATTTAACATAGCATAATAGCATAATGCTCTCCATCTCCATCCATGTTGTTGCAAATTGTAGGAACTCTTTTTCTTTTTTTTTTTTTTTTTACCACAGCATAGTATTCCATTGTATAGATGTACCACAGTTTTTAATCTACTCACCTGCTGATGGGCATTAAGGCTGTTTCCAAATCTTAGCTATGGTGAATTGTGCTGCTATGAACATAGGAGGGCATATATCCTTTCTGATTAGTGTTTCTAGTTTCTTAGGATATATTCCTATAAGTGGGATCACTGGGTCAAATGGGAGTTCCATTTTTAGTTTTTAAGGGAACTCTATACTGTTCTCCACAATGGCTGCACCAGGCTGCATTCCCACCAGCAGTGCACAAGGGATCCTTTTTCTCCACATCCTCACCAACATTTGTCGTTTGCTGATTTATTAATGATAGCAATTCTAACCGGTGTAAGATGATACTGCATTGTGGTTTTGATACTGCATTTCTCTGATTATTAGTGACTTTGAACAGGTTTTCATATATCTCTTGGCCTTCCTTTTGTCTTCTTTCAAAAAGTGTCTATTTAAATCAGTTGCCCATATTTTGATTGGGCTGTTTATCTTCTTTTTGTTAAGTTGCATGAGTTCTCTGTAAATGTTGGATACTAAACCCTTATCAATGATATCGTTGGCAAATATGTTTTCTCATGCAGTGGGCTTTTTTGTTGTTTTATTGATGGCTTCCTTTGTTGTGAAAAAGCTTTTTATTTTGATGTAGTCCCATTTGTTTACTTTCTCTCTAGCTTCCATTGCCCTAGGGGTATCAGTGAAGAAGTTCTTTCAGCATATGTCTGAGCTTTTGCTGCCTGTGGATTCCTCTAGTATTTTTATGGTATCCTATCTTATATTTAAGTTCAGTATCCATTTTGAATTTATTTTTGTGTAAATTGATGGTCTAGTTTCTTTTTTTTTTTTTTTTTTTCATGTATCTGTCCAATTTTCCCAACTCCATTTGTTGAAGAGACTGTTTTGACTCCATGGTATGTTCATGCTTCTTTTGTCAAATATTAATTGAGCATAGTGGGTTGGGTCAATATCTGGATTCTCTATTCTATTCCATTAGTCTATATGTCTTTTCTTGTGCCAGTACCAGGCTGTTTTAAGAACAGTAGCTTTGTAATACAGCTTGAAATCTGGTATTGAAATCCCTCCTACTTTATTCTTCTTTCTTAGGATTGCTGTGGCTACTTGGGGTTTTTTTTTATTCCAGATGAACTTTTGGAGAGTTCTTTCTAGGTCTGTGAAATATGCCATTTTATTTTAATGGGGAGTGCATTGAACCTATAGATTGCTTTGGGTAGTATGGACATTTTAATGATGTTGATTCTACTAATCCATGAATATGGTATGTTCTTCCATCTGTTTATGTCTGCCTCTATCTCTTTTTTTAGTGTCATGTATTTTTCTACGTATAGGTCTTTTACCTCATTAGTTAAGTTTATTCTTTTTTATTTTATTTTATTTTATTTTTTTAATTAATTAATTAATTAATTTTTTTTACATATTTTAATGATTTTTTTTGCCCCCCTCCCTCCCTCCCCCATATCCCCTCCCTCCCCATAGTTTTATGTCCATTGGTTGTACTTATATGCATGTATACAAGTCCTTCGGTTGATCTATTATCTCCCCCAGATCCTCCTCCCCTCCCCGCTGTAATTTGACAATCTGCTTGTTGCTTTACTGTCTCTATATCTATCTTTTGGTTCATCAGTTTATAATGCTCTTTATTATCCACAAATGAGTGAGGTCATGTGGTGTTTCTCTTTCATTGATTGGCTTATTTCACTCAGCATGATGTTCTCCAATTCCATCCAGGTTGCTGCAAATGATGAGAATTCCTTCTTTTTTATGGCAGCATAGTATTCTATTGTGTAGAGGTACCATAGTTTTTGGATCCAATCATCTGCTGACGGGCACCTAGGCTGTTTCCAAATTCTGGCTATTGTAGATTGTGCTGCTATGAACATAGGGGTGCATATATCCTTTCTGATTGGTGTTTCTAGTTTCTTGGGATATATTCCTAGGAGTGGGATTACTGGGTCAAATGGGAGTTCCATTTTCAGTTTTTTGAGGAAACTCCACACTGTTCTCCACAGTGGTTGCACCAGTCTGCATTCCCACCAGCAGTGCACGAGGGTTCCTTTTTCTCCACAACCTCGCCAACACTTGTCATTTGTTGATTTGTTGATGTTGGCCATTCTGACAGGTGTGAGATGGTACCGCATTGTTGTTTTGATTTGCATCTCTCGGATAATTAGTGACTTTGAGCATGTTTTCATGTGCCTTTTGGCCTTCCTTCTGTCTTCTTTTGAAAATATTCTATTTAGATCCCTTGCCCATTTCTTAATTGGATCATTTATCTTCCTTTTATTTAGTTGTATCAGCTGTCTGTAGATGTTAGAGATTAAACCTTTATCAGTGGTGTTATTTGCAAATATGTTCTCCCACACAGTGGGCTTTCTTGTTGTTTTGTTGATGGTTTCTTTTGCTGTAAAAAAGCTTTTTATTTTGATGTAGTCCCATTTGTTTATTTTCTCTTTAGCTTCCATTGCCCTAGGGGCAGTATCAGTGAAGAAGTTCTTTTGGCATACGTCTGAGATTTTGCTGCCTGTGGCTGCTTCTAGTATTTTTATGGTTTCCCGTCTGATGTTTAAGTCCTGTATCCATTTTGAGTTTATTTTTGTGTATGGTGTAAGCTGGTGATCTAGTTTCATTCTTTTGCATGTGTCTACCCAATTTTCCCAACACCATTTATTGAAGAAACTGTCTTGACTCCATTGTATATTCGTGCCTCCTTTGTCAAAAATTAATTGAGCATATTGATTTGGGTTGATATCTGGGTTCTCGATTCTATTCCATTGATCTATATGTCTGTTCTTGTGCCAGTACCAGGCTGTTTTGAGAACACTGGCTTTGTAATACAGTTTGAAGTCCCTCCTACTTTACCCTTCTTTCTCAGGATTGCTGTGGCTATTCGGGGTCTTTTATTGTTCCAAATGAACTTTTGGAGAGTTCTTTCTAGGTCAGTGAAATATGCCGTTGGTATTTTAATGGGGAGTGCATTGAACCTATAGATTGCTTTAGGAAGTATGGACATTTTGATGATGTTGATTCTACCAATCCATGAACATGGTATGTTCTTCCATCTCCTTACATCATCCTCTATCTCTTTTTTCAATGTCGTGTAATTTTCTGCATATAGATCCTTTACTTCCTTAGTTAAATTTATTCCTAGGTATCTTAATTTTTTTGGTGCGATGGTAAATGGAATTGCTTTTTTAGTCTCTGTTTCTGTAGTTTCACTTTTGGTGTATAGAAATGCCATGGATTTCTTGGCATTAATTTTGTATCCTGCTACATTGCCAAATTCATTTATTAAGTCAATTAGTTTTTTAATGGAGTCTTTTGGGTTTTTTATGTACAATATCATGTTATCTGCAAATAAGGATAACTTTACTTCTTCTTTTCCAATTTGGATGCCTTTTATTTCCTCCTCTTGTCTAATTGCAATGGCTAGTACTTCCAGTACTATGTCAAACAGGAGTGGCGAGAGTGGGCATCCCTGTCTTGTTCCTGTTCTTAGAGGGAAAGGTTTTAGCTTTTGCCCATTGAGTATAATGTTGGCCGTGGGTTTATCATATATAGCTTTTATTATTTTGAGGTATGATCCTTGTACTCCCACCTTGTTAAGAGTTTTTATCAGGAAAGGGTGTTGGATTTTATCAAATGCTTTTTCTGCATCAATTGATATGACTATATGATTTTTATCTTTCAATTTGTTTATGTGATGTATCACATTTATTGATTTGCGGATATTGTACCATCCTTGCATTCCTGGAATAAATCCTACTTGGTCATGGTGTATGATCTTTGTGATGTTCTTCTGGAGACGATTTGCTAGAATTTTGTTGAGGATTTTGGCATCTATGTTCATGAGGGATATTGGCCTGTAATTCTCTTTCATTGAGTTGTCTTTATCTGGTTTTGGTATTAGGGTGATGCTGGCTTCATAGAAGGAGTTTGGAAGTGTTCCTTCTTCTTGGATTTTTTTGAATAGTCTGAGGAGGATAGGTTTTAGTTCTTCCTTGAATGTTTGGTAAAACTCTCCTGTGAAGCCATCTGGCCCTGGGCTTTTGTTTGCTGGAAGCTTTTTGATGACTGTTTCAATTTCTTCCCAAGACACTGGTCTATTGAGATTTTTAGATTCTTCCTGATTGAGTTTTGGAAGTTTGTATTTTTCTAGGAATATGTCCATTTCCTCCCTGTTGTTCAGTTTGTTGGCATAGAGTTGTTCGTAGTATTTTGTAACAATCTGTTGTATTTCGGTGGGGTCTGTTGTTATTTCACCTCTTTCATTTCTGATTTTGTTTATTTGGGTCCTCTCTCTTTGTTTCTTGGCTAGCCTGGATAGAGGTCCATCTATCTTGTTTATTCTTTCAAAGAACCAGCTGTTGGTTTTGTTGATCTTATGTATTGTTTTTTTGGTCTCTATGTCGTTTATCTGTGCTCTAATTTTTGATATTTCCTTCCTTCTGCTTACACTGGGCTTTTCTTGTTGCTCCTTTTCTAACTCTTTGAGTTGTAGAGTTAGATCATCTGTTACCCTTTTTTCTAGTTTTTTGCAATAGGCTTGTAAGGATATGAACTTCCCTCTCAAAACTGCTTTTGCTGTGTCCCATAGATTTTGGATTGTTGTGTTTTCATTGTCATTTGTTTCCAGGATGTTTTTAATTTCTTCCTTGATTTCTCTGGTAACCCAATCCTTGTTTAATAGCATGCTGTTTAGTCTCCATGTGTTTGATTTCTTTGGATTATTTTTATTGTAGTTAATTTCCAGTTTTATGCCATTATGGTCTGAGAAGATACTTGATATGATTTCTATCTTCTTGAATTTGAAGAGACTTTGCCTATGTCCCAAAATGTGGTCTATCTTTGAGAATGTCCCATGTGCACTTGAGAAGAATGTATATTCTGTGGCTTTGGGTTGCAGTGTTCTGAAGATGTCAATTAATTCCATCTGGTCTAGTGAGTCATTTAGGATTGATATTTCTTTGCTGATTTTTTGTTTAGATGATTTGTCGAAGGGTGACAGTGGGGTATTAAAATCTCCTACTATGATTGTATTGCTATTAATCTCTCCCCTAATGTCCTCCAGCAGTTTTTTTTAATGTATTTGGGTGCTCCCATATTGGGTGCATATATATTTACCAGGGTTATTTCTTCTTGTTGGATTGTTCCCTTTAGTATTATGAAGTGGCCTTCATTATCTCTTATTGTGTCCTTCAGTCTGAGATCTAATTTGTCAGATATAAGTATTGCTACCCCAGCTTTTTTTTCATTTCCATTTGCCTGGAAAACTTTTTTCCATCCCTTCACCCTCAGTCTGTGTGCATCTCTTTTTCTGAGGTGGGTTTCTTGTAGACAACAGATGTATGGGTCTTGTTTTATTATCCAATCTGTTACCCTATGTCTTTTGATTGGAGCATTTAATCCATTTACATTTAAGGTTATTATTGATAGGTGCTCATTTGACGCCATTTTTATTCTATACCCGTGTTCCTTCTTCACTTCTTATTTCTTTATTTTTACAGTAGACCCTTTAGCATTTCTTGCATTGCTGGTTTGGTGGAGATAAATTCCTTCAGTCTTTTTTTGTCTGTGAAGCTCCTGATTTCCCCTTCAATTTTGATTGATAGCCTTGCTGGGTACAGTATTCTTGGATTCAGACCCTTCCTTTGCATGACTTTGTATATTTCATCCCATTCCCTTCTGGCCTGATAAGTTTCTGTTGAGAAATCAGTTGCTAGTCTGATGGGGGTTCCTTTGTATGTAACTTTCTGTCTCTCTCTGGCTGCTTTTAAGATTCTTACTTTGTCGTTGTTGTTTGCCAATTTGATTATAATGTGCCTTGGAGTCTGTCTTCTGGGATTCATTTTGCTTGGGACTCTGTGAGCATCTTGGATTTGTGTGGGTTTTTCTTCTCTGTCTCGGGAAAGTTTTCTGTCATTATTTCTTGAAATATTTTTTCCATGTCTACCTCAGTTTCCTTTCCTTCTGGAACCCCTATTATTCAAATATTATTTTGTTTTGTATTGTCCCAAAGCTCCCGTAGGCTCTCCTCCTGCTTTTTAATCTTTTTTTCTAGAAGTTGCTCTACTTGGGTATTTTTTTCCATCTTATCTTCTAGCTCACTGATGCGGTCCTCTGCTTCATCTAGTCTACTCTTGATGCTTTCTATTGACTTCTTCATGGTAGCGATGTCATTTTTCATTTCTTCTTGGTTCTTCTTCAGTTCCTCATGGTTCTTCCTCATTTCTTCTTGGCTATTGTCAAATTTCTCTTCCATTCTTTTTAGCCATCCTATGATCATTACTCTGAATTCTTGCTCTGACAGGCTGCTTGCCTCTGACTCGTTAACTTCCTTTTCTGGTGATGCCTGCTTTTCTTTCACGTGTGGACTATGTTTTTGTCTCCCCATGGCCTCTCTTTTCAGGATGTCTGGTTATGTGGTGTTCCTTCTCCTGCGTTGATTTAAAGGTACAAAATACAACAATACCAGGTACAACACAAGAGGCACTTAACAGGAATGTATTTACAATATTAATAACCTCTAATAAAGGTGACCACTAGAGAAAGGCAACTTAGGGGATAGGAGAGAAGGAAGAAAGGTAAAAATAAAACAAAGAGAAATTAAAAAAAAATTTTTTTAATTAAAATTAAAAAAAAATAAGTAAATAAAAAAAAGAGAGATAAAGAGATAGAGAAAGAAGAAAAAAAGTAATGACAAAATGAAGTTGGGAAACAGGGGAAAAAAGAAGAGAGAGAGAGAGAGAGAGAGAGAGAGAGAGAGAGAGAGAGAGAGAAGAAGCAAACTAAAAGAGAAATGGGAAACAAACTATATAAATGTGGAGAAAATTGCCATAGAACAACCTCTGAACCCAGCCAATGCCAGTAACAGTACTTGGAGATTAATACAAACTACAATATCCACTATTATTAAGTAAGGCTATGATATACAGAAGTAAAAGAAAGAAACAAAAACAGGGGATTTAAAAAAAAGTACAAAGCAACAATAACACTACAGGAATAAGCATAACAATTTCACTAAAAAGCATAAAAATGCACAATAATCAACCTTCACACAAACAATGCAAAAAGGATAGAGGGGAGAACAGTTTTGTTTTGTTTTTTTAACTAGATAATATAGTGCAGAGATTGGTATTTATACAGGGGTTGGAACTTAGGTCTATAAGTATATTGAGAGCTTTAGCAGGGGGTATACAGAAAGAGTAGAGGAAAAACTAAAGCTGGAAAGGGATAGGATAAACTGTAGACTAAAGGGTAAAGTTTAGTAAGAGAGTGATGGTGTAAAGGTTGAATTGAGATAGGGTTGAATGATGCTATAGTAGAGATTAAAATAGAATGAAGGTTACTCCCAATGTAAAATAAAGAAAAAATAAAATGGTATTGGAGAGGAAAGAAAAAAAAAAAAAAAAAAGAAACAAAAATTGCCAAATAGCAGTAGTAATAATGATGATAGAGATTGAAAAATGTAATAATTGAAAAGGTAAAATCAAGTAAGGAAAAAAGAAAAAAAAATTATTTCTTAAGTAAAAGATATGAAAAAATGAAAATTAAATAAAAGATGTAAAAAATGAAAATAAAATAAAGAATAGTAAAATTAGCATAAAAATGTCCAGTAGTGGTCATTCACTTCCTCAGTTAATGTATTTGCACTCCTGATTCTCGGATCAGACAGTCTTGCAGTTCCCAGCATTCCACTGCACCTCAGTTTTGTAAGGTAATCCTTAATTTTAAGTAGACTATATCTTAGTTATTTGTGTCCATTTATTTTTGATTAATTAAAAGATAAAAGAAAAGAGAAGGAAGAAAAAAAAAAGGGGGGCAGTTTGTAATTCAGCTCTTAGGTGTCAGTGTTTCCGGTTTGACCTCCCAGTCTTTTTGGTTGTTCTGGCCTTCTTTCTCTATGGCTCTAGCTGGCAGGGTGCCAGCTGGCTCCCAGACTATCTCTTCTGGCTCCGATCCCTTGTTCCCAGGAAGGCAATTTCCCCCTGCAATTTCTAGGATATGCCCAACTGTGCCGTCCTTCACTAGTATTCCGAAGCTAGGGGGTGAAGGGGATCAGGCGCCAAGGTGTCCAGATGTTCCGCTCTTGGCGGGACAGCCGCGATTCTTAACATTCTGTCCCGGGTCCCCTGGCGTTTTTTTTTTTGTTTTTTTTTAAATCCCGCTTCTGGGGAAGCTTACATCAAACCCAGCACTAGGTGTCGCTGCAGCCTTCTTTGGGCTCAGCTCAGCAGGCGCTCCCCGCTACCGTGGAGGCGGGGCCTCGCCGGAGCTCCGGCTCTGGCTGCCTGCTCGGTGGGACCAGGAAACCTCAGGCTTTCCCGCAAACTCTGACCTTTCCGTGGGTGACCGAAGAGCTCCCTTGAATCCACGTGTCTGCGCTGATTCGGGCTTCTCAGCTGCTCGATGGACCTCTCCGCTGGGGTTTTCCAGGCCTCAGAGAAGCTACTTCTTTCCTGGTAAGATGGCGGAGCCCCCGAGCCGCAGCCCTCAGCTCGCCGCAGCCCTCAGCTCGCCGCCACCTCCGCCGCCCCGGCAGTGCTGGCCACCCGGCCAGGAAATCCTGTCCAGCGGACAGCTCCCTACCTTCCTTGAGAACTCCGCTGCCCCTCAGCTGCCAATCAACATTCCCTGAGCTGCTCAGACGCTACTTTTGTCTGTTCTGGGACCAGAGTCAGAACAAGTCCGACTGTTCGGTCGCCATCTTCAAGCTCCGCCCCAAGTTTATTCTTAAGTATCTTAATTTTTTTGGTGCAATGGTAAATGAGATTGCTTTTTTAGTCTCTCTTTCTGTAAGTTCATTATTGGTATATATGCATTAGATTTCTTGGCATTGATTTTGTATCCTGCTACCTTGCCGAATTTATTTATTAAATCTAATAAATTTTTTATGGAGTCTTTACAGTTTTCTATGTATAGTATCATTCATGTCATCTGCGAATAAGGACACTTTTACTTCTTCTTTTCTAATTAGGATGCTTTTTATTTATTCTTCTTGTCTGATAGCTTTGGCTAGTACTTCCAGCACTATGTTAAACAAGAGTGGTGAGAGTGGGCATCCCTGTCTTGTTCCTGTTCTTAGAGGAAATGGTTTTATTTTTGCCAATTGAGTATGATGTTGGCTGTGGGTTTATCATATATGGCTTTTATTATGTTGAGATATCATCCTTCTATTTCCACTTTGTTGAGAGTTTTTATCAAGAAAGTGTATTAGATTTTGTCAAATGCTTTTTCTGCATCAATTGATATGACTATATGGTTTTTATCTCTCAATTTGTTTATGTGATGCATCATGTTTACTGATTTGCGGATATTGTACCATCCTTGTATCCCTGGGATAAATCCTAGTTGGTTGTGGTATATGATCTTTCTTATGTGCTGCTGGATTTGATTTGCTAGAATTTTGTTGAGGATTTTGTCATCTATGTTCATGAGAGATATTGGCCTGTAATTCTCTTTCATTGTGTTGTTTTTCTCTAGTTTTGGTATTAGGGTGATGTTGGCTTTATAGAAGGAGCTTGGAAGTAAGTGTTCTTTCCTCTGAATTTTTTGGAATAGTCTGAGGAGGATAGGTTTTAGTTCATCCTTGAATGTTTTGTAAAATTACCCTGTGAAGTTGTCTGGCCACGGGCTTTTGTTTGCTGGAAGCTTTTGATGACTGCTTCAGTTTATTCCGTAGTTATCATCCTATTGATATTTTTATACTCTTCCTGAGTAAGTTTTGGAAAGTTGTGTCTTTCCAGGAATGTGTTTATTTCCTCCAAGCTGTCTAGTTTGTTAGAATAGAGTTGTTCATAGTATTTTTCTCCAATCCTTTGTATTTCTGAGGAGTCTGGTTTTTTATATATATATATATTTTATTGATTTTTCACAGAGAGGAAGAGAGAGGGATAGAGAGTTAGAAACATTGATGAGAGAGAATCATCGATCAGCTGCCTCTTGCACACCCCCTACTGGGGATGCGCCCGCAACCAAGGTACATGCCCTTGACCGGAATCAAACCCGAGACCTTTCAGTCCGCAGGCCGATGCTCTATCCACTGAGCCAAACCGGTCCTGGCAGGAGTCTGTTTTTATTTCATCTCTTTTTTTGCTTATTTGGGTCCTCTTTATTTGTTTCTTGGTGAGCTTGGCTAGAGGTTCATCAATCTTATTTATCCTTTCAAAGAACCAGCTCTTGATTTTGTTGATCTTTGTCTTTTCTTTTTTGTTTTTTTGTTTTTTTGTTTATCTTATTCATTTCTGTTCTGATCTTTATTATTTTCTTCCTTCTCCTCACTGTGGGCTTTTCTTGTTGCTCCCTTTCTAATTCTTTGAGTTGTTGAGTTAGATGACTTATTACCATTTTTTTCTTTTTTTCTCTCTGTAGAGCTATATACTTCCCTCTCAGGACTGCTTTTATTGTGTCCCATAGAATTTGCAATGTTGTGTTTTTATTGTCATTAGTCTCCAGGATGTTTTTAATTTCTTCTTTGATCTCATTGATAACCCAATCATTATTTAGTTACATGCTATTCAGCTTCTAAGTGTTTGAATTTTTTGGAATGTTTTTATTGTAGTTTATTTCTAATATTATGCCATTGTGATCTGAGAAAATGCTTGGTATGATTTCAATCTTCCTTAATTTGGGAAGACTTTGCTTGTTACTCAATATGTGGTCTATTTTTGAGAATGTCCCATGTGCACTTGAGAAGAACGTATATTCCATGGCTTTGGGGTGAAATTCTCGGAAGAAGTCTATTAGGTCCAACTGATCTAGTGTCTCATTTAGAATTGCTGTTTGCTGATTTTTTGACCGGAGGATTTATTTATTGATGTCAGGATTGATGAGGATTTATTTATTTATTAAAGTCCCCTACTATGATTGTATTGATGTCAATCTCTCCCTTGATATCTTCCAGGAGATATTTTATGTATTTGGGTGCTCCTGCATTGGGTGCATTTATGTTTACCAGAGTTATATCTTCTTGCTGAATTGCTCCCTTTAATATTATGTAGTGGCTTTCCTTATCTCTTATTATGGACTCTACTTTGAGGTCTATTTTATCAGAAATAAGTATCTCAACCCCAGCTTTTTTCTCATTTCCATTTGCCTGAAAAATGTTTTTCCATCCCTTCATTATTTGCTCTATTATAGACAGCAAATATATGGGTCATGTTTTCTTATCCATTCAGCTACCCTATGTCTTTTGATTGGTGCATTAAATCCATTTACTTTTAATGTTATTATTGATAAGTAACTATTGTCATATTTTCCCTTAGTGTTTGTTTCCTCTTGCCTTTCTCTTTCTTCTTTTTTACAGCAGTCCCTTTAGCATTTCTTACATTGCTGGCTTGGTAGTGATGAACTTTCTTAGCCCTTTTTTGTTTGTGAAGGTTCTGATTCCACCTTCAATTTTGAATGATAGCCTTGCTGGATATAGTATCTTGGATTCAGTCCCTTGTTTTGCATCACTTTGTATATTTCATTCCATTCCCTTCTGGCCTGGTGTGTTTCTGTTGAGAAATCAGTTGCTATTCTAATATGTGATCCCTTGTATGTAACTTTCTGTCTCTCTATTGCAGCCTTTAAGATTCTTGCTTTGTCATTGGTGTTCATCAATTTAATTATAATGTATCTTAGTGTCAGTCTTTTGGGGTTCAACTTGTTTGTGACTCTGTGTCCTTCTTGGACTTTATAGTTTTTTTCTTGCCAATATCAGGGAAGTTTTCTGTCATTATTTCTTCAAACAGGTTTTCTATTCCTTGCTTTTCTTCCTCTCCTTCTTGTATACCTATTAAGCGAATGTTATTTCGTTTTGTGTTGTCCCCAAAGCTCCCTTAGTCTTTCCTTTAGGTTTTAAGTCTTCTTTCTAGTTGCTGCTGTGTTTGTGGGTTTTTTCCCTCCTACCTTCTCTTCTACTTCACTGATGCAGTCCTCAGCCTCTTCTAGTCTACTTTTTAAGCCTTCCACTGTGTTTTTTATTGCTGTTCTTCATCTCCTCTTGCTTTCTTTTCATGTTGGTGACATTCTCATTCACCTCCTTATAGGTCTAATTGAGTTGTGTGCATTTGTCATCCAGCCATTTAAACATCCTTATAACCATTACTCTTAATTCTATCTCTGATAAGCTGCTAGCCTCAAATTCACTTAACTCCTTTTCTGGTGATTTCTATTTTTCTTTGCTTTGAGGATTGCTTTTTTGTCTTCCCACGTTTTCCTGTAATGTTTTAAACGTAGATCCAATTGCTTTGCTGCCCAGGTTCTTATGGGGATGGTGCTACTGGCATAATCTTTCAGATTTCCTGTGTTTGTTAATCTAGTGTAGCTCCCTACTCGAGCTATTTGGGTTCTCTTGATGTAGCCCTGTAAGCTTGAGAGGCACCATTGCCATGTCTAGAAGTCAGCAGCTCTGGAGGGGAGTGTCTCAATTTTTGCTGTCTTGCACCCTTAATTGTAATCAAGCGTGCCCAGCAGGAACTCACAGTGGTCCCCAGGAACCAACTGTTGGTGTGTTGGGGCTCAGCTGACCTGGTCTTTGGAAAGGCATGACTGTGGTGCCCAGAGTTCTGCAGTCATGGGGTGGACAGACCCAGCTTTTCCTGTTGTACCTGTGGCAGATAGGCGCTTATTCCCAGCAGCGGTTTATAGGAGCACCCTTGGTACGTTTGCCAGTGAGGCACACTGAAGGGCTCTGAAGGGCCCTGGCAGTGTAGCTGTGCAATTAAGGTTTTTGTGGGCTGATATCCAGGCTAAGTCAATTCAAATATAAATCATTCTGCTTCTGATGGGATGAGTCCCAGAAGAGTGTAAGGGGTTCGGCAGGGCTGAATGCAAGGTTATAACAGCCTCATTAATAGCCCGCAGGTCCTGCACCAGATGGTAGTCCTTAGTTCCAGGCTTTTTGACAGGCCCGAGAGGAGTGTTCCATGGTGACTGGCATTAGTCTAAGTGGATCTGGATTCCTAGGTGTGCCTCTCTTGGAATTGGAGATTGGTGGATTTTAATAGGCTGTGCCCCAGGCTTTAAGTTAATCAGCACCAGGGCATGGTCCTTAGCCAGGCCTGGAGGATTCCCTTCTGCCCAGACCAGTGGAATTCCTTCTCTAATTCAGGTTCTAATGGTGAGGTCTTTGTCTGGGGGGTATAAAGTCTCCATTATTCCTCCCTCTGCACTGCTAGGGACAGGATCATTGGGGAGATCTCTTCACCTAGGCACAGCTATGCTGAGCCATCTGGAGCAAAAGTGATTTCTGCCTCCATTTTATCTAAGTAAAGGTACTGCACAGTCTGGCAAGTACAGGAATTCGTGAATTAGTTGATGATCTCCAATTTGGCATTGACAAAGGCAGCAGAATGGTCTACGGGTCTGGTTCCCAGTATCTCCAATAATGGTGACCTCCTTTCCTGAGAGAGGTGCTACTTTCTGAGTGACTACTGAGTGCTCTGCTCCCATATTAACCATAAAGTCCACACTCTGGACCCCAATTTTCATTCTGACCATGGGCTCGTGGGGGCCCAGCTGAAAAGAGCCCGGTCTGTCCTAATCGGAATCAGCCATCGCTAGCCCAATGAGATCTGCTTCAGGTGGCTCTGGTTGATAGTGCCTGGGTGGAAAAGGGGGCCCAGCTTTCTTACTTTGCTGTTGGGACATTCATTCTTCCAGTGTCCTGTCTCCTTAAAATAGGCACTCTGGTCTGTCTCAGGCTCGCTCTTCCTCTCCCATCTGTATTCTTGCTTCCCTTTCTGATCTGTCTGGGAGCCTGAACCTCTAAAATCCACTGCTATTATATTGGCTTTTTTTTTTTTTTTTTTTTTTTTTTTTTGTATTCTCTTTTCTTCCTCTTTTCTTGCTGCCCTGTCTTGGTTGATGAAAACCTGTTTTCCCCTAGCTCTAGCAGCTCAGTAGCATTTCCACCTCGCACCCTGCAAATCCTTCCAGCTTCTGTAATTTTTCCCTCTTATCAGGCTGGGCTTGACCTACAAAAGGTGCGTTTACCATAGTTCAATTTTCTGGGGCCTTACATAGTCTCTCATAGAAAGCCACTGGGCTTTTATTAGGCTTCTGCAAGACCTCAGAGATTTTATTCATGTTGGTGGGCTTCTTGGCTCCGGCCCTGACCCCCTGGAGGAAGGCCAGCTGATATCTTTCTATCCTGGTTCTTCCATCTTCTGAGTTTGGGTTCCAATTGGCTTCCTCATCTGGGAAGGCCTCCCTGGCCCATCTGTCTGCAGCTAATATCCTGCCAGGGCCTGGGTCTGGAGCCACTTCTGCGCCTTTGATACTACTCTCATATGCTCAGTGTTAAATAATGTGAAGAGGAGTGCTTTCAGTCTACCCAGGTGGGCTTCTGGGTCTGGAAGATAATTTCTAGGAGGTATATCATGGCCTGAGGTTTTTCAGAATAAACTGGGTGTGATGTTTCCAATTCAGAATATCACTTATAGTAAAGGGCTGATAATAATAGACTGACTCTTCCTCCTGTAAGACTCCATCTTTGCAAAGTTCTTAGGCACCTCAAATCTCCCTGAGAGGCATATAATGTGCTTGTTGTGGTTTGGGCCCTTGGTCTGCTGAACACAAGCACTGCCCAACAAGCTCTAGAGAGCCTGGTGGTGGAGAGACAAAGGGGGAAATGTTTCTAGACTTTCTGGACCTTCCAGACCAGAAGAGGGAGCACTAGGTGCTGCCAGTGGCACATATGGAGGTGGTAAAACTGGCAGGACTTCCTAGGGGAATTCCTATAACATAGGAGGCTGAGCTTCCTTCTAAGGGACCTGTTTTTTTTTCTCCTGCCTACTTTTCTTTAGCCTGTTCCTGCTCTGCCTGACTCCTTTGTCTGCTCCTGCCCTACCTGCCTCTTTACTCCTGCTACTAAAGCCTTACTCTGTCCCTTGTTACACACGCAGAACCGGACCCAAGGCGGCAAGGTCTGAGCAATTTCTAACCAGCTGTCCACACAGGGAAACTGATCTGACTGTCCAGGGTCTTCTATGTCTACGTTCCAGACTACCCTGACCAGTCTTTCATTTAAAGAGCCTTCTGAGGGCCAGTTGACACTGAAGGCTGGATATTCTAATTCACAGAATTTCTTCAGTGTTTCAGGATTCATTTTAATATCATAATCCCCATTGAAACCTTTTTGTTTTTGTTTTTGTTTTTAACATTTTCAACATGCAATTGAATACGGTGGGTTTACTTTGTCCCAATCCCATGACGATCGGTGGCGGAAGACAGACAAGGGAGGGGTGACCTGTTTTCACAGATCCTCTCTCAGATACCCACCTGAGCGCATCCCTTGGGAGCTTAAATTTGTCTTAGCTAAGGTGCACCTGCATAAACACCAGGCCTGGTCACTTCCAAGTGGGGGTGAGTCACCGTTATGCCTTATGATGAATTGTGGAACCGCAGTTGAGGGCCTACTTGGACTCCGTAACTGAGGTTCTGTAGCCACACAATGTATAGGAGAGTGCAAGCCCTCCCCTTCCACACTCACACACTTTCACCAGTCATTCACTTAGAGTTTAAACCATCCACCTGTTCCCTGACTAATTTACTTGATGAAGTCGTATGACTTCTGGAGAGGTGATCAAGCTCCTCCTTCCACTCTCTTAGAGTGAGCCTAACTACATGGGCCCCTACCTTACTATTTCTGTCAACAGGTCTACTCTCTCCAGATGCTGGCCAGGTTCAATTTTGCTAAAGTCAGCAGGGTGCACCTCCTGGAAGCCTATCCCGTGTTCCTGGGCCCCAAACTCAGTCCACTCACCAGAGGCCAAAAGGCCAGTGTGGTTGGGCTTCCTGGTCAGGGAAATAGATGTTATAAAATACTGGAGAAAAACCAAGCAATGCTTAGAGAAATGGAGTTACACAGCTTTATTATGCCAGCAGATTCAGAGGAGGTTGCTTCTCAAATTCAGAGCAAAGCAATCTGGTGGAAGCTTTTCCTTTATATATTTTTTGGCTTCTTTGTCCCCCAAATATGGATTATACTTCTGAACCTTTCAAGGGCTTTTCAAAAAGCCCCATGTGTGTGGCTGAGGGCTGTGGAACCACACCTAAGGGCCTGGTCTGGCACCAGCACTGACAGTCCTCTCTGGGGATTGTCTATTGTTTTAGGATTTATGGCCTCCGTAACATCTGAGCAAATAGGCAACAAATCTTGGTAGCCCAGACTGCAAGAAAAGGGGCAATAGATTATATTTTCCCATCTGGGTTTCACTGGTTTCCTTAGAGGGAGCCAAATGTTATAGAAAGAATTAGCCTTTAGCCTTCTCAGACTAATCAAATTAAGGTTTATTCTTTAACTTCATTTGTCCTTGGATGTGGTCAGCAAATGACACTAATTGGATTTCTGCCATCCCTGAGTAGGCTGACATAAGTCATTTACCCTCTGGCAAAATGCAAATTATCCATTTTTAACTGTCCTTGGTTTAGGGAAGATAGGGTTTACTAGATGGCTTCAAATTGCTGTTTAACCATCTTAGTTTTCCTCTTCTTGGCCTACTGCCCCATGTCATTTTACAACAAACTAAAAAAAGGAAGCAAAGAACATCAGTAACCAAGTTACATTACAGATAGACAGATAGACAGGAACTCTCACTAGCTAAGAGTTTTCAGTGGCTGATGCCTTGAGAGGGAGTGCAGGGAGGGTCCCGAAACTTAAGAATTCTTGGCAGCTGCTGGGAAGTTCCTGCAATCCCTGTCACAGGTTCAGCCTGCCACAAGTAGCTGGGGTCCCCAAAGTGGAATGTGCCCCACCTTTATACTAACCAATCTATAAAGAGAAACGAAACATCAACAGAGACATTCTATGTACAATATTTATAGGCACGCACAACCCACAGATAAGAGCTACACACCATGCTCCTTATCTGTCCAGTCACAGACGCCACAGAATGCCCTGCATTAAAAAAATCCACCAATGCAGAGCAATGTCTCTTGTTCCTGGTTCAGAGACTGTTCCTCAAGAATCTCAGCATTCTTCCCAATGAACTATCTGAGGGAATGTCTTCCTTAGGCTTAGAATTTTTGTTTTCCAGCAAGTCCCTGTGACTATTCTGTGCCCTTGACCCCCTCTCTGGAGATTTTTTGTACAACCTGTGATCTGCTTCATCTGACTTTAGTCATTTCCCTCAAGGGAGAACAGAACCGAAGATTAAGACTCCATGCTCACTTCGTGTCCAGGACGAGTCTCAGTCACATATTCTTGATTTTTGAGGACACACAAGCACGAAAGTAGTGCTTACAGTCCAATTTTTCCTACCTTGTCCCATGCACGATGTTGCCTGGTTGCTGTGGGTGCCTGTCTTTTGTCCCCCATGTTAGTTTCACCATTTTCCGGAAAGAAAACAAAAACAAAACAGTCTCAGGCTTATCTATGGTCTCCAAGAAGTGACAGGATCCCAGGCAAAGAGTGGCCACCCAAAATCAGGTGGAACTCGTCTCCCCACCAACTGGGGCCCCACTCTCCATAGGCACAGAATCCCAGACACACCTCTAAATTGTGTGAAATGCTCACCTGTCCGAATTCAAACAATGGACTTGGAGAAAGAAGTATGGCAAAACGAGACTTTTAATATGATGTTGCAAGAGCAGGTGTCCATCTAGCTGTACAGGCACACACGGAGCAGCAATCACAGGCTATTTATCTAGAGCACATGTGTCAAACACAAGGCCCGCGGGCCAAATCCGTCCCGCCAGGCCTTGCAATGTGGCCCGCACCACGCTGTCATCACTGCACTCCTCTGCGTTTCCATCACAATGACAGTTTATGACTGTTCAGTAAACCATTCGGCCCGCGATTTAGGCTGGATTTTAGATTTTGGCCCCTTCTCTGATTGAGTTCGACACCCCTAATCTAGAGTGTGAGAGACCCTTCTACGGTTCCTCATTGGCTGGTAGTTTCTTCATACGTTGCCTAGGTCTTATTGTCTACCAGTGGGCCATTTAAAAAAAATGGAAAAATGGGCTCAGGCCTTTTCTAGTTGTCTGCACCATCTCCTGTCTAATTGAGGTGGCACATGGTGTTTCATCCTGGGTGCCTCTGGGGTTTCCACCATGATGCTAGCCATGTCCACAGTTCTTAGTTCTTATATCTTCTTCCCTCCTCCCTGCATTCTGTTTGCCCTGGGGAAATTCAGTAACCATTTCCATTAAAAGTTGACTTTGCTGGAGATGGATCACAGAGGCCCATTTTTACAACATGCCATTGGGGGTGTACAGGGAAGGCAGGCTCTACTAGGAACTGCTCCCAGATCCCTGATGTATTATTGATTTTCAGGAACAAGCAGGCTTGTCATTTAAACCATTAACATTCATTCATTCAGCCCAGCTGGCATGGCTCAGTTGTTGAGCATCAACCTATGAACCAGGAGGTCATGGTTTGATTCCCAGTCAGGGCACAGGCCTTGGTTGCTGGCTCAAACCTCAGCTAGTTAATGATTCTCTCTTATCATTTATGTTTCTGTTTCTCCCTCTCCCTTCCCCTCATATATTTGAAACATTCAAAGATGGAAAGAATGTTTGTGAGTTTATTTGAACCAAACTGATGACAACTGCCAGGAAGCAGAATCTCAACATATTGAGATAATGCTCTGGAGAATGGCAGTTTTTCATCTACTTTATAAATTACAATCAAAAGAGGAGATGTAAGTGGGTCACATGAAATCCATTGGAGATGGATTAGGGAGGCAGGAGAAAACAAAACAGGGAAATCTCTGTGATTGGATGAAAAGTAAAATGATAGAGGCAAGAAGGTAAGGAGAGAGTGTGTGAGAGAGTGAGGGAGCAATAGAGGAGTGTGTGGACCTGTGTGTGTGTGTGTGTGTGTGTGTGTGTGTGTGTGTGAAATAGGGACAGTTAGATCCTGCAGGTCTTCCAAGGGGCTACCAAACCAGGCAGTCTTAGACAACAAGACCCTTCTGCCACTATGGACACTCTGGGGGTGGCCAGCTCAGGCACAGAGACCACGCCATCTTGAAGAACAGAACTGTTTGAGACTAGGATCCTAGCCTCACCACTACCCAATCTGGTCTCAGACCCAAACCTGGTTTCTACAGCCCCTCTGGTCAAAGATTTGTAACCACAGCTGCAGATCCACAGACACCAAGACCCGAGGCACCCTGGCTTCAGATTTCTGAGTCACAGAGCCAATCCCCCTCCCTGCCGGCCTCATACCAGTGGCATAGGAACTGCTAGACCCTCTCTGCTCAAACAGGCCTCCTGTCCACACACAGCAGCAGTGGCTCTACCTGAATTTGAGCCTGGGTGTGCAGACACGGGAAGTTTGTTTCCTGTGTCCAGACCCCACACCCATGCAGGGAGGCTATACTAAATTTGAGCCTGAGGGCATGAACTTGGCGAGTTTGTTTCCCGTGATCAGACTCCACACCCACACAGGAAGGCTGCGCTGAATTTGAGCCCTGTGATCAATTTTAGAGGTATGGTCAATTTACATGTTTGTCTATTATTAGGTAAGATACCTTTGTGTTGTTGAAAGTCCCTAAATGCTAAAATGGATTGTAAGTCACCTTCTGTAGTGATTTGCCTGATAAGTAGTTTATTTTTAGTAAATAACTACATTTTATTGGTAAAGGTATTTAAGATGATCATTCCTATTAGCATGCAGCCTATTTGGTTTGACATTTGTTCATTTAGCACACATGTGTCAAACACAAGGCCCGCGGGCCAAATCCGTCCCGCCAGGCCTTGCAATGTGGCCCGCACAGTGCTGTCATCACTGCACTCCGCTGCGTTTCCATCACAATGACAGTTTATGACTGTTCAGTAAACCATTCAGCCCGCGATTTAGGCTGGATTTTAGATTTTGGCCCCTTCTCTGATTGAGTTCGACACCCCTAATTTAGCACATACTATATCCCTGTCAGTTGTGCTAGGCACTATAGGGGATACAGTTGTAAAGAAGACAATTCTTCAAAGTCAGATAAGTTATACTCTGGTAGTTACACTCTAAACCAAAAATGCAAGTGATTAAGTTAAAAAAGAGATGTTCTGAATGCTATTAAGGATTCAAATGATGAAGAAAACATCATGCAGGACTTCAGAAAAAATTAAGTTTGTTCATCTGATATAAACCTTGAAGGATGAGTAGGATATTAACACACAAGGATGAAAAAGAAAGACATTACGATCAGAATGAAGAAATAAATGGTGCTGGAAAACTGGACAGCTTTATGCAAAAGAATAAAACTAGACCACTATCTTATACCATACACAAAAATTAATTCAAAATGAATTAAAGTCTTAAACATAAGATCTGAAACTATAAAATATATAGAAGAAAGCATAGACAGTAAGGTCCTAGACATAGGTTTATTGATGTTTTTGTGGAGTCAACTCCAATGGCAAGGGAGACAAAAGTCATAAAACACGTGTGACTCTGATTGTAGGCCTGCATGGCTCCCAAGAACCCATGGCAGCCACAAGTCTTGGAGTCAGAGTTCTTCAGTGACACTCAGAGGGTGCGAAGCTTCCACTGAACACTGCTCAGACACCGGCAACTTGACATTTGAGTTTTCTGGTGATAGTTAGAATGGGGCAACAATGAAACAAGCCCCAGAGGAAAGAAAATGAGGAATCACTAAGAAAGGAAATAAGTGAAAAGGAAGTATCCAAAACGACAGAAAAAGAATTCAGAGCAATAGTCGTACAGTTTATACATTGAATGAATGAGAAAATCAACAGCCTATGCAAAAACAACCCATGGAAGGTTTCAACAGTAGACCAGAAGAAGCAGAATACCAAACTAGTGAGTTAGAAGATAAGGTAGAGAAACAAGCCAAATCTGAACAGCAACTGGAAAAAAGACAAGAAGAGCAGCAAGGTTTAGAGAATCTATTTGAAGAAATAATGACATAAAACTTCCCTGATATGGGGAAGTAAAAAGTTACACAAGTACAGAGAGTCCCAATCAAGATGAATCCCAAAAAAGCCACACCAAGACATCTCATAATTAAAATGGCAAATGTTAATGACAAAGAGAGAGTCTTAAAGGCTGCAAGAGAGAGACAGAGAGTTACCTACAAAGAATCCCCCATCAGACTATTAAATTTCTCAACAGAAACACATGAAGCAAGAAGGCAGTGGAAGGAGGTATACAAAGAGATGCAAAGCAAGGGACTCAACCCAAGAATACTCACTCTATCCAGCAATACTATCAATAAAAATTGAAGGGAAAATCAGGAGCTTTGCAGACAAAAAAAAAAAAAAAAAAAAAAAAAAAAAAAAAAAAAAAAAAGTAAATAAATAAAAAAGGCGGCTAAGGAAGTTATTCACTACCAAGACAGCAATGCAAGAAATGCTAAAAGGAATGCTGTAAAAAGAAGAAATAGAGAGGGAGGGAGGTACACAGGCATAAAGTACAGAAATGGCTACAAACAAGTACCTATCAATAATAACATTAAGTCTAAATGGGTTAAATGTTCCAATCAAAAGACATTGAGTGAATGAATGGAAAAGAAAACATGACACATATATATGATGACTACAGGAGACTCACCACAGATCAAGGGACTCACACAGACTAAAAGTGAAGGGATGGAAAAGTATGTATCAAACAAATGGAAATGAAAAAAAAAAGTTAGGGTAACAATATTTATATCTGACAAAATAGACCTTAAAGGGAAGACCATAATAAGTGACAAGGAATGCTAAAGGGATTAATAAAAGAAGAGAATATAATTTTGGTAAACATTTATGCACCAAATACATTTAAAAAAACAACTTCTGGAAGAGATTGACAACAACACAATCATAGTAGAAGACTTTAATACCCCATTAACATCACTGAATAAATCCTCTAGACAAAAAAATTAGCAAAGAAACTTTAATCCTAAATGACTCACTAGATCAGATGGACTTAATTGACATCTATAGGACATTCTACCCCAAAACTACAGAATATACATTCTTCTCAAGTGCACAGAGGACATTTTAAAAGATAGACCACATATTGGGACACAGGCAAAGTCTCTCCAAATTCAAAAGAATTGAAATCATATCAAGCATTTTCTCAGATCACAGTGGCATAAAATTAGAAGTCAACTACAGTAAAAAAAAAATCACAGAAATTCAAACACTTGGAGGTTGAATAGCATACTATTAAACAATGAGTGTGTTACAAAAGAGGTGAAAGAAGAAATAAAACATATCCTGGAAACAAACGACAATGAAAACACAACAATCCAAAATCTCAGTGACACAGTGAAAGCAATCCTGAGAGGGAAGTTCATAGCATTACAGGCCTACCTCAAAAAACTGTTAGTAAACCATCTAACTCTGCAGCTTGATGAATTAGAAAGAGAGCAACAAGAAAAGCCCACAGTGAGCAGAAGGAAGGAAATAATAAAGATCAGAGTGGAAATAAATGACATAGAGACCAAAGGAAAAAATACAAAAGATCAATGAAACCAAGAGCTGCTTCTTTGAAAGGATAAACAAGATTGATGAACCTCTAGCCAGGCTCACCAAGAAGAAAAGAGAGAGGACCCAAATAAACAAAATCAGAAATGAAAGAGGTGAAATAACAACAGACCCCACAGAAATATGAAGAATCATAAAAAAAAATACTATGAGCAACTCTACTCCAACAAACTGGTCAACCTAGAAGAAATGGGCATGTTCCTGTTAAATTACGACCTTCCAAAACTCAGCCAGGAGGAATAAGATAATCTGAATAGGCTGATAACTATGGAGGAAATTGAAACAGTAATCAAAATCTTCCAATAAACAATAAACAAAAGCCCGGGACCAGACGGCATCACAGGGGTTTTAGCAAACATTCAAAGAAATAAAACCTATCTTCCTCAGACTACTCCAAAAAATTTAAGGGAAGGAGCTCTTCCAAGCTCTTTCTACAAAGCCAGAATTACTCTAATCCCAAACCAGAAAAAGACAATACAAAAAAAGAAAATTACAGGACAATATCCTTCATAAACATAGATGCCAAAATCCTCAACAAAATTCTAGCAAAACAAATCCAACAATACATTAGAAAGATCATACACCATCACCAAGTGGTATTTATTCCAGGAATATAAAGATGGTACAATATCTGAAAATTAATAATGTGATACATCACATAAAAAAACTGAGACATAAAAACTATATAATGATATCAATTGATGAAGAAAAAGCATTTGACAAAATCCAACACCCTTTCTTGATAAAAACTCTAAGGTGGGAATAGAAGGATCATACCTCAACATAATAAAAGCCATATATAACAAACCCATAGCCAACATCATACTCAATTGGCAAAAACTAAAACCATTTCCACTAAGAAAAGGAACAAGACAGGGATGTCCACTCTCACCACTCCTGTTCACATATGCTGGAAGGGCTAACCACAGTGATCAGACAAGAAGAATAAATAAAAGGCATCCTAACTGGAAAAGAAGAAGTAAAACTGTCATTATTCGCAGATGACATGATATTATACATAGAAAACCCTAAAGACTCCATCAAAAATTTATTAGACTTAATAAATGAATTTGGCAGTGTTGCAGGATACAAAATTAATGCCAAGAAATCTATGGCATTTCTATACACCAATAATAAACTTACAGAAAGAGAGACTAAAAAAGCAATCTCATTTACCATTGCACCAAAAAAAATTAAGATACCTAGGAATAAACTTAACTAAGGAAGACCTATACGTTGAAAACTACATGACACTGAAAAAAGAGAAAGAGGAAGACATAAACAGATGGAAGAACATACCATGTTTTTGGATTGGTAGAATCAACATAATCAAAATGTCCATACTACCCAAAGCAATCTAGAGATTTATTGCACTCGCCATTAAAATATCAATTTACCATAGCTAAGATTTGGAAACAGCCTAAGTGCCCATGGGCAGATGAGTGGATTAAAAAACTGTGGCATATCCAGGCTGGGAGTGGCCAGGCCCAGAGCAGCGGCTTCCAGGCTGGGAGCAGCCAGGCCCGGAGCAGCAGCTGCTAGGCTGGGGGCGGCCAGGCCCGGAGCAGCCAGGTCGGGTGCGGCCAGGCCCGGAGCAGCAACTGCCAGGCTGGGAGCGGCCAGGCCCGGAGCGGCCGGGTCCAGAGCAGCTGGGCCCAGAGCAGCCGGGTCGGGTGCGGCCAGGCCCGGAGCAGCAGCAGCCAAGTCCAGAGCAACTAGGTCGGGAGCAGCAGTGACCAGACCCGGAGCAGCTGGTTGTGGAATGGACCAGAGCAACAGAGGCCAGGCCCGGAGTAGCCAGGCCCGGAACAGCTCGCTCCTCACCTGCCCCTGCCCCACGGCTGCCTCTCAGACATGGCTGGAAACTTTTGCGGGAACTTGAGGGTCTGCTGAATCAAGTGATGAAGGCTTAGATCTGGATGTGTTGAGTTAGTATAGCGCTGGGGTGTTGATCTGTGAGTGCCTTGGGTAGGGCCTGGATGAGGCTGGTTGACCTATTTGGAAATGTCTTTTGTGTGAAGTGCATCATTGGGCATGTGGAGGTATTATTGATATGAGAAAATGCTAAGTAACTGATTTACTATCTGAAAAGGGATTTACTATCAGGGAAAGGGAGGGAGGAAAAGACTGAACATAAACTGTGCACCTATGAATGAGGACAATGGGGGATGGGGAGGGGGCAGAGGGTGAGGTGGGAACCTGGTGGAGGGGGAAAGAAATGAGGAACCTTTGTAATAATATGAACAATAAAGATTAATTAAAAAAAAAAAGAATAAACCTTATTTTGGTTAGTTCTTTTTCTAGTCTGTTAATAGGGAAAAATCTTTCCTATTTCTTTACCCACAAGCAAAAGTTCTATAAATTATTAAAATGGTTATATGTTATATTAAGCAGGTTTTTTTAAGCCATCTTTTTTTAATAATAAATGTTTATTGCTGGACCGGTTTGGCTCAATGGATAGAGCGTTGGCTTGGGGACTGAAGGGTCCCGGGTTTGATTCCGGTCAAGGGCATGTACTTTGGTTGCGGGTAGGGGGTGTGCAAGAGGCAGCTGATCGATGACTCTCTCATCGATGTTTCTAACTATCTATCTTTCTCCCTTCCTCTCTATAAAATCAATAAAAATATATTTAAAAAAAACAAACAAAAAAAAAACTGTGGCATATCTACACAATGGAATACTATGCTATGGTAAAAAAGGAGTTCTTACCATTTGCAACAGCATGGTTGAAACTGGAGAGCATGATGCTATGTTAAATAAGCCAGGCAGAGAAAGATAAACATCTCATGATCTCACTCATTTGTGGAATATAATTAACAGCATAAACTGATGAACAAGAACAGATCCAGAGACTGAAAAATGTCCATCAGAATGCAAAACCTCAGAGAAGATGGGGGTCAGTGGGAGTGAGGGGGAGAAATCAACCAAGGGACTGTGTACATGCTTATGCACCTAATCAATGGACACAGACAACGGGGGGGGGGGGGGGGGGTGGCATTAGTAAGAAATGGAGAGTAATGGGGGAATAAGGACACATATGTAAAAAATCTTTTAAGTGAAAAAAATAGATTCATAGAAAAGCATCGAATGACTGTCAAACGATAGTTGGGAAGGCTGGGGAGGGCTGGAGGTGGGGGGAGGTAAGAGATCAACTGAAGGACTTTTATGCATGCCTATAAGCATAACCAGTGGACACAAGACACTGGGTGGGGGGTGAGGGCATGTGCCAGGGGTAGTGGAGGCTGGGGGAAGGTCAATTGTGGGGGAAAAAGGAGACATATGTACTACTACCCTGTTTCTCCGAAAATAAGACAGTGTCTTATATTAATTTTTTTCTCCCAAAGTTGCGCTAGGTCTTATTTTCAGGGGATGTCTTATCTTTCCATGCACTAGGTCTTATTTTCGGAGAATGTCTTATTTTCGGGGAAACACAGTATTAGTAATATTTAAATAATAAAAAAAGAAAGAAAAAAGTAAAATGATAGACACATACTTCTTTTTTCTTAAGTAGTTCAGAATTGGTGACAGTCAACAGATAACAATAACAATGGGGGAATCTGGGGCCTGCACCAGAGGGTCCAAAAAAAGGGAAGTTACTAGTTACCCTGACATTCCAGAGGTATGCTATCTTAGCTGCAAAATGACAGTAGGTTCATTAAAGATTGAAGTGGCTCTTTGTCAGGGAAGACACTGTTGCAGTGAAACCCCCATCTTACAAAGGACGACTCACGAAATTAAATTATGGAGTCATTTATTAAAGGCTGGTGGCATACGAGGGGTTGATGGCCAGTGTCTTTGGAACCCTATGCAGGGCTGATCCAAGAGAAGAGCTTGGCACTGGGTGATTTTGGTGTTTGACATCCATCTCTCTGGAGCACCTTGGAGGAGGGCCTCCACACCATGGAGTGTTGTCAGGGCTAGCTCCTGGCCCAGAGTCTGCTTATCTGCCTCCTTCACCAGCAATGCTGTGGTGGCCACTGCCCAGAGGCACGCTGGCCACCCTGCTGCCACAGGGTCTAGTCTCTTAGATAGCTAAGCTACAGGTCTCTTCCAGGGTCCTAGAGTCTGAGTGAGAATCCCTTTGGCAATGCCCCTTATCTCACTCAAGTAGAGGTAGAAGGGCTTCGTGACATCTGGCAAGGCTAGGGCAGGTGCTGAGACGAGAGCCTTCTTTAGCTCCTCAAAGGCCCATTGTTCCACTTTGGTCCAGTTCAGCTGCTGCGTTCCCTCGGTACAGGTTCCTTCCAAGGTGCACAATCCTTCTTGATGTCCAAGGAAAACAGGCAGTTTGTCTGGTGGCTCCCTGGACTGCTGTCTTCTTAGAGGTTATGGGTCCCATCAGCTCTGTCAATACTGAATAGGCTGCCCCAGTGTCCACCAGGAAACTAACAGATTTGCCCTCCACTTGTAAGGTTACCCTGGGGGCTTAATGGAGAGGAGCCCTGGTCCTGTCAGTCCTCTTCCTCTAAATTAAAGACCCTTGGAGTCTGAGTCTCCCTTTTGCTTCCCTAAGATAACTTGTCAGGACACACTCTTCCAGGGTCCCTGGAAGCCTATTGTTAACAACTCCTCCTATTTGCTGCTGGCTTTTCCTTTAACAATAGGCTTACTAACTCCTCCTATTTGCTGCTGGCCTTTCCTTTAACATATCTAGCAATCCATGTTTCAGTATTGCATGCTATTTTAAAACATTTAAAAAAGGCAAAGGGAGGAGAGAGCAGGCCCAGCACCCTGTCCCCAGGCCTCCTGTTTTCCTAGAGATAAAGATCTCAGTTTCTGATTAAGTCTGAAAAGGGGAATTTCTAGCTGTGCCTTTAAGCCCCCTAACAGAACACAGTGAAAAGTGTCCAAGGAGTCGCCGGTGGTTCTTGGGTCTTTTTGGGGCGCAGGGGGTCACAAGGGAATTTTCCTCGCTGCTGCCTCCAGCTACTCAGAACAACCCCTGGAGGGGATGGGCACCTGGTGGGCGGAGGCAGGGAGCAGGGCGAGGTCCCATGTGGCTAAGGAGGTGCTCCTACCAAGGCATTTGCATCTGGCAGTCCGCTCTCTGTTCCCTCTGGGGAAAGCGCTTGCCTACTGCCAATGAAGGTGGTGTGGGGGAATCAGTGACCCCTATACTGCAATCAGACTTCCTGACCTTTCTGAAAAGGTCCTTTGCTTGAGTATGTTTCCATTAAAAAGTACTGATTTTTAAAAAACTAATAATTCCTTTCCTTCTGAAGGTTTTACAATGTATTGTAATCATTAACCATGTTAAACTCCAATGGCCAATTGAGACAAACAGTTGAGACCAATCCTCCACCACTGATTAAGACTGGGTGATGGCAGGTGTCAAAATAAGATTCATTTAGTTTTTGTTTGTTTGTTTTTTGTTGTTGTTTTTGTTTGTTTGTTTTAGCTTTCTGGGCAAACTTGGTGACTTTGCCAGCTCTGGCTTCCTTCTTGTAAATAATTAACTTTAGAATTTGGTCCCTGCTTTAAACCTCTTCGGAACACAATTGTTACAACTTCATACCTTCAAATTAATCCCAGTGGCCACTCGGGGCAGTTTGCTATGTGTCAGAGCACTCAGCCTTAAATAAATTAAATGTGGGTTTTTTTATCTTCTCACAGACTTCCACACTTACATGAACAAATAATTATACCCAGGCAGACAAACAAAATATCAAACAAACATCTGTACTTATACCCTTTCAGTAAATAAGTGCTCTTATAGTCTTGGGATCTGAGCAGATAACGGGAACACTGCCCAAGTCCCCTGATGGGGATCTCCCTGTCCCACATCCCAGGACAGGATACTCGACTCATGTTTCAGCAAAACAGAAATGGCACTCATGTTGGACAAAGGAAACAAGACTAATAGACTTAGCAAACAGATAAATGCCTCATCATACAACCTAGGGAGTTTCTCTGGAGCTCGGTCTGCCTCCCCTAATGAGGGCGGGACCAGGAGGGTTGGCACAGGGAGACTGAGGCTCAGGAATCAAACCCCTTGAGGGAGGAGGCTTGCAAACGCTGCCACCTCCGCCGCCACTTTTTCTGGTTCCACCGCCACCGCTGCAGGTCAGTGGGCAGGACCAGTGTATGTGAAAGAAAAAACATCAAAACTCCCGGAGTACGCCAAGGACTGTGAGGGGAAAGCCATCCTGGAGTCAGACACTGATCTGGGAAAAGAGTGCTTAGTTGGGGAGGGACAGGGTACACGTAGAGGGTTATTTCAGGAGAGGCAAAACCCTATAAGGAACCTTGATAAAAAGCTCAGTAATCCAGTCACACAGTCAAAGGTTAAACAGGAAGGGAAGAACCGCTCAATGTCCTCCAAGAGGATTTCAACAAACCTAACAACAAACTGACAAAACTTTGACAAATCAAAACTCAACAAATAATACACAGAGGGCCCAAATATGACAAAACAAACAAACAAACAAAAACACACACACACAAAAAAAACAACCAGAAACCAGGAGTGAGCTCTGAGGTCTCAGGGCACTTCTGGGATGGGGAAGTCCAGCCCTTTCCACCATCCCCAGGTGACCGCTCAACCAGTAAGCCCGGACTCCCCTCAGGGGGCTTCCAGGACTCCGAGACAAATTTTATGGATGTGCCAGTGTTCCCTGTCCACTCGCTGGACCCGGAGGGAAGTTCTCCTGGGCCCTGGAACTTCTCCCTCGGGCTCCACAACCAGCCAAGGGGATTGGCCTCCCTTGGCGTCCAGACCAGCGCCCTCTAGTGGTGGATCTTGCTGGGGCCTCCAAATGTAGTGTAACCCCCATCTTACAAAGGACGCCTCAAGAAATTGAATTATGGAGTCATTTATTAAAGGGCAGCTGCATACAGGGGCTAAAGCTCCAAATCTCGCAGTCCCAAACAGCTGGCCACTTCTGGCTTATATTGGCAGAAAATCACAAAAGTATTGATTACATCTTTGGGTTTGGAATGAGGAACCTGTTTCAAGATTTTACAGAAGTGAAACTGAGCGAGTTAGTTACCTAGAGCAGTGTTTCCCAACCTTCTCTCATGATGAGAATCACCTGGTGGAGTTGTTAAAACACAGATTCCTGAATCCCAACTAAGAAGTGCTAAACTAGAATTTTGGGGAACATATAGGTAAAATTGCATACCTAACTTAGTGCTCTGTATATAAAATCTGTCTTAGAGCACTAGTTAAGTATACAATTTTACCTATATGTTCCCCAAAATTCTAGTTTAGCACTTCTTAGTTGGGATTCAGGAATCTGTGTTTTAACAACTCCACCAGGTGATTCTCATCATGAGAGAAGGTTGGGAAACACTGACCTAGAGTATCTACGGGAAGAGACTGAACATAAACTATGCACCTATGGATGAGGACAATGTGGGGTGGGGAAAGGGCAGAGGGTGGGGTGGGAACCTGGTGGAGGGGATCAATGGAGGGGGGAAAAATGAGGAACATTTGTAATAATATGAACAATAAAGGTTTATTTAAAAAAATAAAAATAAATAAAAATAAATCGACAGGAACACATTATTTGAAACGGACAACCTGGACAATTTAGAATAATTGTGCTGTCTGGATTCTGGGACCACTGAGTCAACAGGAATGCACTATCTGTAGCCGCTGAGGGCATTTAGGATGATTGAACTGTCTTGGGTCCCAGAGGAATGTACTTCGATGACCAGTGAGATTACAATCAATGGGATATTCAAATAGTCATCAAGGGAGTATTCAATCATACATAAGTTCAGAAAATCAAAATAACTTTTAAATGAGTACAGAACCCAAAACAGCAAGTTTAAAATATTAAACAGCAATTTTTACTCAAGTATGGTTGCTACCATACTTCAATACTAGCCTAGGTATAGCTACCCACTATAAAATGCTTTTTTAAATTAAAATGTTTTAATTTAAGACCATGCTTTGTCTCTGAGTTAGCAAGGCCGCCACACAGGCCTTCCCTGAGCCCATCGGGTGAGCACGTGGCCCCCTTTCCTCCACAAAGCTGTCCAACCTGCTCTCTGGGGTTTTCCAGGCTTGTGCTTGGTCCTTCCCTAACCAATCCATGGCCTGGATATCCTGGGGTTCTGCACCTCATCTAATATCATTCTTTTCCTAGTTTTCCTAGGCTGGACTCTGCCCCTTTATGCCACCACTGTGGCATAAAGGGGCAGAGTCCTACAGCACATGCCCCAGAGTCCTGCTGCTTCATCTTGTTTCTGCTGAGCACCTGCTCACTCCTGCTACGCCATATTGACTTCCACTGCACAGGTGCAGAGCAAAGGAATTTCGTTGTTGCTTATGTCTCCACTCTGGGACCCTGACCAATGGCTGGTTTTCTCCAGACATTCTTCCTGCCCAGTGAGGGCGTGGTTGTTTTAGGGGGAGCCTGTGAATGCTGCTACTTCCTGCTGGCTCAGGCTCACTGTCTGATTCCGCTCACTAGTAGATCAGGCTGAAAGTCTGATTCCATTTGTTCCCTTCATTTCTTCATCCTCACCAGCTGCCTACCCTGACATAAGTACTAGCACAGTCTGCCAGAGGTATGTGGGGGTAGCCTCTTCATTCTTCACTTTCTAGTAAAGCTTTCTGAAAGGGTTCTCTAAGCAGGGGTTTTTCCATGAGAAGTGAATGCTATCAACCCAACCCACTAGCACATCTCCAAACTGCTTTTCTGACAGTGTCATCTATCTTCTCTACTTCTTTGGTGCTCTCAGACGGGCCTTTCTTCTGATCAGTAACCCACATTCACAGAGAACTCTGGTCCATATGCCTGTAGCCCAGTTTTTAAAGCCATCAAGCTGAGGGCCAGGAAGCTGGGGAGTTATGGATTTATTGATAATTGTGTTTTCCTATTCATCAAGGGGACATTTTCTGAGTTCAACAGGATTACAGCAGAGTTTCTTGATTTGGTGCTATTGTGGCTGTGATGGTTGTCTATTCACTGGGTGATGTTGGGGTACTCTTGTTCTCTCTAGTACCAGATGGAAGTTGCAGCTTCTCTCGTATATTACACTAATGTCTCCCTCCAAACATTGCCAACTGGCTGCAGGGGCAGGTAATTTTGCCCTTGGCTAAGAACCACTGGGTTAGAGAGAAACACACAGGTGTACATATGTGCACATGCTCACCCAGTGTGTATTGTCAACATGGCATAGGAACTTTCTTTTGTCTTTGCTTCTTTCTTTGGATTTTTTCTCCTTTGCTGTTGTTTGTTGGTTTTAGTTTTTTGTGTTTTTTTTTAAATATATTTTTATTGATTTCAGAGAGGAAGGGAGGGGGAATTTGAGATAGAAGCATCAATCATCAAGCCCCAAAACTGGGCATTTGCCCTAACTAGGAATCGAAACACGACCTCCTGGTTCATAGGTCAACTTGAAACCACTGAGCCAAGTAGCCAAGGCTGTTGGTTGGTTTTAATCCTAAGACAAATCTTTGCTTTAATCTTAACTCCCATTTTGGGGATCTGTCCATGTCACAAAATCTTTCTGAATAGTTGATTATATCTGTTAACTTTATCAACTATCACTATGTGCTTAGTACTCTGCTAAGATTTTACATGAAAATTTTACATTTAATTATCAAAATAAGAAGGAGGTCCTATATTCCCATTTTATAGGTTAAAAAAAATGGAAGCACAGGAATATTAAATCACTGGACTTAGGTTTTGCTGAGAGTTGGGATTCAGACCAATTGTCTGAGCAAGAGCTTGTGTGCCTTCTTATCCCCTGTTCTCCTTTCGGGGGGAGGGACTGACAACATCACTGATGTATACCCTCTTAATTTCTGACCTCAGGATATTAACAAATGTGTTGAAATGTGGTCCATGAGTCATAATCACAAAAGTGCATTAAATCATCTGCTATGTGCCATTTATGGAAACGTTGGTTTAATCGTCAGGTTTGCCGAAGAGCCAGCACTGACTGTGGACATGTCTTTCTCTTGTCACCACCAGAATGTCTCTATGTGTTCCCCTGCCACTGGAACTACCGTCCTGACCACTGCATGTATGGTAGCAACTGCAAAGGGGCAGAGCTCGAAGGGGTGTCTGTTCTGCATGGGAACCGAGGCGTCTACCATGATGATAAGCAGCCGACTTTCAAAGCCCTCTATGAAGCCATACGGGACGTAAGTGTGTTCTTGCTACCACTCAGCAGGCGCGAGCTTACAGCACGAAGAGCGTGGATGCTTTAGTCCTTCTCTTCTTTGAAGGCCAAATACTTCCCCACAGCATTGAACTATGCCAGTTTTCCCCGAGCTAAGAGATTACTACTATTCCATACTATGTTATACTATACTATACCATACCATACCATACCATACCATACCATACCATACCATTCTGACTATACTATACTATACTATACTATACTATACTATACTATACTATAGACTATATGTTTTTCCTTAATTCTTTATTTATTTGTTTATTTATTTATTTATTTTTACATATTTTATTGATTTTTCCCCTCTCCCTCCCTCCCACACATCCCCTCCCTCCCTAGAGCTTTATGTCCATTGGTTGTACTTATATGCATGTATACAAGTCCTTCAGTTGATCTATTATCTCCCCCAGATCCTCCTCCCCTCCCCGCTGAAATTTGACAATCTGCTTGTTGCTTTACTGTCTCTGTATCTATCTTTTGGTTCATCAGTTTATAATGATCTTTATTATCCACAAATGAGTGAGGTCATGTGGTGTTTCTCTATAGCTATATTTTATTCACTCTTTACTTAGTATTTCCAAGTAAGCCACACACTTTTGTTCCCATAAATTCACTAATGGAGGAAATTGTATATCAGAAAGAGCCACCCTGTGCCAGTTGCCATAGTAGAGGGTAATGGGGTCAGGGTAAAGATAATACAGAACAAAATTATATTCATTTCAAACTACTAGTAAGTGTGTTGCCTGGGTGCCAGTTCCATCCTGTTCAGCAATTGGGTGTGGAGGTGGTCAGTTAGGAAAGGAAATAGCCCAGTAGTTATGTATGTGCTGTATCAGTGCATGCAGAGGGCAAGGGAGCCCAGCACCTCTTGCTCAGAGCTCCCCACCACCCCACCAAGTGCTGAGCGAGGGCGAAGGAATCAGCACAAACTCAGGAATCATCTCAATTACTGCAGCTTTATGGGCCCCAACCCCAGGGAGGCTGGATGAAAAGGAAAGGTGGGAAGAGGGAAAGGTTACCCCTGTCCTCACCTCCAAGAAGGCCGGGACAGGAGTGATACATGGATATGAGCTAGAGGGTAGGCACTGAGTGTGACTACAACTCCCTCAAGAAAATTACAGTGCATTGTTTACTCCCACATCTGGTGTGGGGAGGACAGCTTTTCTCCAGAGGCCTCCCAAGAAACCCGAAAATCGCCTACAGTTGAGTCAGAGAGATCACACACAGGGTTTTGCCTGGAACTGCACTCCTCAAGGCCTGAGTCCCCTCTTACTACCGTGTAGAGATTGGTTAGCAAATGCTGACACTTCTAGATCTATGTGAATTATCTTTTGAAATAAGTGGCATGATTGAAATGACCGTATTTTTCACTTGAAATCACGTGAAGTACTGCCTGCTAGTACAGACTCCCATATCCATGGGGAGCATGCTGCAAGGCCTCAGTGGATGCCTGGAACTGCGGGTGGTGCTGAGCCCTGTGTATACTATGTTTTTTCCTTACAGCACTCCCCCCTTATTTGTGGATTTGCTTCCCATGGTTGCACTGACTGGCAATCAATGACAACCTAAAAATATTAAATAAAAAATTCCAGAAATAAAGTTTTAAATTGCACACTTCCCTAAATAATGTGATGACATCATAATGCCAGCACTCTTAAGTCATTTAGTAGCTATCTTAGTTATTAGAGTACATTGTTAAAATGGATCTATTTTACTACTAGTTATTGTTAATTTCTTATTGTGCCTAATATATAAATGAAAATGTTTTATTGTTAACAGTATTACAGATGTCCCCCATTGTCCCCCACCCTGCTACTACCCCACCTGAGGCCTTCACCACACTATTGGCTGCACCCATGAGCAGCCAATACATGTGTACAAATTCTCTTTCTGTTCCCCCAAACCCTTCCACTTGGGCTGTTTCCAGATCTCAGCTGGTAGTAAATTGTGCTGCTGTGAACATAGAGGTGCATACATTCTTTCTGATTGGTGTTTTGGGATTCTTAAGATATATTCCTAGAAGTGGGATTCCTGGGTCAAATGAAAGTTCTACATTTAATTTTTTTATGAACTTCCATACTGTTTTCTATAATGGCTGCAGCAGTCTGCATTCCCACCAGCAATGTATTAGGGTTTCCTTTTTCTCCACGTCCTTTCCAGCACTTGTCATTGTTGATTTGTTGATGATAGCCAACAAATTCTGACAGATATGAGGTGATACCTCATTATGCTTTTAATTTCCATCTCTCAGTTGATTAGCGATTTTGAGCATTTTTCCATAATGTCTCTTGGCCATCTGTATGTCCACTTTGGAGAAGTGTTTATTCAAGATCTTTACTCAATTTTTAAATTGGATTGTTTGTCTTCTTGGTGTGGAGTTATATACAAACTTTGTTTATTTTTTTAATTAACCCGTTTCAAGATGTATCATTGGCAAATATGTTCTTCCATACAGTGTGCTTCCTTGTTGCTTTGCTGATGGTTTTGTGGGGGTTTCTGGTTTGTTTGTTCTCAGTTCTTGTGTGTGTGTTTTATTTGTTTCCTGTGCAGAAGCTATTTACTTTGATGAAAACCCACTTGTTTATTTTTTCCTGTTTCTCTTGCCCTAGGAGATGAGTTGGCAGAAATTCTGCCATGTGAGATGTCTGAGATTTGTATTTATTTTTATTTATTTATTTTATTTATTTTTAAAAATATATTTTATTGATTTTTCTTACAAAGAGGAAGGGAGATGAATAGAGAGCTAGAAATGTCAATGAGAAACAAACATCGACCAGCTGCTTCTTGCAAACCCCCTACCGGGGATGTGCCCACAACCAATGTACATGCCCTTGACCAGAATTGAACCTGGGACCTTTCAGTCCACAGACCAACGCTCTACTGCTGAGCCAAACTGGTTTCAGCTATTTTTATTTTATGTATGTATGTATGTATGTATGTATTTTATCTTTCTACTTCAGTGCCAATGAGTTGGCATTTTGGTGGGGGGGAGGTGTTTGTTATTTATTTATTTATTTATTTATTTATTTATATTAAGGTATTATATGTGTACATATCTTTCCATTGCTCCCCCCACTCACATACATGCCCTCCCCCCGCAAAGTTTTCCGTCCATTGGTTATGCTTATATGCATGTATACAAGTCCTTCGGTTGATCTCTTATCTCCCCCATAAATCCCTATCCTTCCCACTGTAATTTGACAGTCTGTTTGTTGCTTTACTGTCTCTGTATCTATCTTTTTGTTCAACAGTTTATAATGTTCTTTATTATCCATAAATGAGGGAGGTCATGTGGTGTTTCTCTTTCATTGACTGGCTTATTTCACTCAGCATGATGTTCCCAATTCCATCCAGGTTGCTGTAAATGATAAGAATTCCTTCTTTTTGATATAAAAAGCTTTTGAGGATCCAAGATGGCTGCGCCCAGGTGAACACCTAGCTGCAGCCGCACACAACAATTTCAATAAAAAACAACTAAAATATAAAACGGACATTGCCCAGAATTACAGGAAGGTTGACTGACTGGAAATTCTACAGCGAGAAGCAAGGAGAAAACCAGAAGGAGGCGCGGAGGAACTGGAAAAGCCCAAGGTACGGAGACGCGGTGTGCGGAGAGGACGGAGCCAGAGAGGAGGGAGCCCGAGTGCCTGGCGGGCGTTCCCTAGCAGAAAGGAGATAAAACTCCGACTGTGCTGGGCCCCCGACTGCTCTGAACCCCGGTTCTGGGCCAGACCCCTGGGACTCAGGCTCAGCCATAGGGAGCCGGGCTGTAAGGCGGAACCCTGGTGAGCGGCAAAAGGAGGTCCCGGAGGCGCGCACTCTGCGCGCAGAGAAGGGACGGTCGGCTGTGCCGCGGGATTGCCCTGACGGGAAGGAGACCTGGGCTCCAGACTGCTCTGAACGCCACCTCCAACTCCACTTCCAACTGAACTGAACCCCAATACCGGGCTCATTGGGGGAGAGCATAGACTGTTTGGCAGCAGGCGAAAATCGAGGGCACCTTTCTCTCAGAGGCGCTGGCATCGAGCACTGAAGGACCCGCATAGGGCGGGGCTGACGGAAGCCAAAGCTGCAGGCTCCACCCTGAAACCCCGTCCCATCCGTAACTGCGAAATGCGACAACAAAATAGATCACAAACGAAAGAAATGGAGGACAAAAAGCATCTGGATATAGAGTTCAAATCTACGCTTATAAGGTTTTTCAAGAATTTCCTAGAAAAGATGGATAAGGCCTATGAGGATATGAAAAGAGATCAACTAGAATTAATAAGGAGTCAACAAGAAATGATAAGGGATCAACAAGAAATAAAGAATACATTGTCTGAAATAAAAAATATTTTACTGAGTCCTAAAAACAGAAGGGAAGATCGCAAGAATCAAGTCAAAGATTTGGAACATAAAGAGCCAGAAGACACTCCTCCACAGAAGCTAGAAGGCAAGAGAATCCAGAAAATTGAAGATAATGTAAGAAACCTCTGGGACAACTTCAAGCAAACCAACATCAGAATTATGGGGGTCCCAGAAGATGAGAGAAAGCAAGATATCGAAAACATACTGAAAGAAATAGTGACAGAAAACTTCCCCCACCTGGTGAAAGAGTTAGACTTACAAGCCCAGGAAGCACACAGAACTCCAAACAAAAGGAATCCAAAGAGGACCACACCGAGACACATCATTATTAAAATTCCAAGAGCAAAAGACAAAGAGAGAATATTAAAAGAAGCAAGAGCAAAGAAGGTAGTAACCTATAAAGGAGCACCTATACGATTGTCAGCTGACTTCTCAACAGAAACCATGCAGGCCAGAAGGGAATGGCAAGAAATATTCAAGGTGATGAATAGCAAGAACCTACAGCCAAAAATAATCTATCCAGCAAAGCTATCACTCAGAATCGAAGGCCAGATAAAGAGCTTCACTAATAAAAAAAAGCTAAAGGAGTTCATCACCGCCAAACCAGAATTATATGAATTGCTGAAGGGGGTTCTTTCAGAAGAGAAAGTAAACAAAGATAAAAATTATGAACAACAAATACGTAACTATCAACAAGTGAATCTAAAAACCAAGGAAATTAAAAAAATCTGATGAACAATATTAACTGTTGAACATAATAGAATCAGAGGTATGGAAGGGGAGTGAACTGACGATTCTTGGGGAAAAGGGAAGGGGGGTGTGGGAAGAGACTGAACATAAACTGTGCACCTATGGATGAGGACAATGGGGAGAGGGGAAAGGGCAGAGGGTGGGGTGGGAACCTGGTGGAGGAGAGCAATGGTGGGGGGGGGGCGGGGGGAAGGAACATTTGTAATAATATGAACAATAAAAACTTATTAAAAAAATAATAAAAAAAAAATAAAAAGCTTTTGCACAGCAAAAGAAACCATCAACAAAACAACAAAAAAAACAAAAAAAAAGAATTCCTTCTTTTTTATGGCAGCATAGTTTTCCATTGTGTAGATGTACCATAATTTTTGGTCCAATCATCTGCTGATGGGCATCTAGGCAGTTTCCAAATCCTAGCTATTGTAGATTGTGCTGCTATGAACATAGGGGTGCATATTTCCTTTCTGATTGGTGTTTCTGGTTTCTTAGGATATATTCCTAGGAGTGGGATTACTGAGTCGAATGGGAGTTCCATTTTCAGTTTTTTGAGGAAACTCCATACTGTTCTCCACAGTGACTGCACCAGTGCCGGAACCTGCCGGCAACAAACAGTACCTGAATGAGGGAGTGAGGATAAAAAAAAGACAAGAACAGATGGGGTCGGGAGGGCTCAGATCCAAGGTCTGCCGCCCCGAATTTTATTTTTCCAACCTTTTAATACAATTCTGAAGGAGGAAATATTTATTTCAGGCAATCGTGCAGGTGGCCGTTTCTGCTAACATGAGTTCCTGTACAGATAAGTTCCTTCAGCACCTGACCTTTTACAACCATCTATCTTCCTCTTAACTCGCAGCTCCTTCTGTGTCAGCAGGCTCCTATCAATTCTTTTACCCTAAAGCAAAGACATCTGCAGTTAGCAGGATTCCTAGGGGTACTAGTAATTTTCCACTTAGGTTATTGAAAAGGGGGGCACATGGAGAGCTGTGTCCTACACCCATGCCTGCATTCAGGCATATAGGACCCCTGCATTCAGGGCAGCTCCCCACACACCAGTCTGCATTCCCACCAGCAGTGATGTTTGAGATTTTAATGGTGGTGTTTTCTTCTAGAATTTTTATGTTTTCCCAAGTTACATTTAAATGTTTTATCCATTTTGAGTTTGTTCTTGTGTATGGTGTAAGTTGGTGGTTGGTTATTTATTTATTTATTTATTTATTTAGCATAGATTTGTCCTTTCCCCCAGTACTATTTATTGAAGAGACTGTCTTTACTCCATTGTATGCTCTTGCCTCTTTTGTCAAATATTAATTGAGCGTGATGGCTTGGGTCAATTTCTGGGGTCTTTGTTCTGTTTCATTAAATTATATATCATCACCTGTTCTAATACTAAGGTGTTTTGATTATAGTGGTTTGTAGTATAACTTGATACGTAGTCTTATGATTCCTCCAACTTTGTTCTTCTTTCTCAAGATTGTTGAGGCTATTCAGAGTCTTTTGGGGTTTCAAATAAATTTTTGAAATATTTGTTCTAGATCTATAAAATATGCCATTAGTGTATTAATAGGCACTCCATTGAATCTATAGTTTGCTTTGGGTAGTATGGACATTTTAAAGATGTTAATTGTTAAAATCCATGAACACAGGTCGAGGCCAGTTTGGCTCAGTGAATAGAGCGTCGGCCTGTGAACTGAAGGGTCCCGGGTTCGATTCTGGTCAAGGGCATGTGCCTTGGTTGTGGGCACATCCCCAATAGGGGGTGTGCAAGAGGCAGCTGATCGATGATTCTCTCTCATCGATGTTTCTAACTCTCTATCCTTCTCTCTTCCTCTCTGTAAAAAATCAATAAAATATATTTTTAAAAATCTATGAACACGGTACATGCTTTCACTTGTTTGCATATTCCTCTATTTCTTTTCTCAATGTCCAATAGTTTTCTGAATACAAGTATTTTACCTCCCCACTTCAGTCTATTCCTAGATGCCTGTTTTTTGCAATAGTTAGTGGGATTGTTTCCTTAGTTTCTCTTTCTGAAAGTTCATTATTGGTGTATAAAAATGCCACCAACTTTTAGGTATTAATTATGTATCTTGCAACTTTGCCAAATTCACTTAAATCTAGTAGCTTTTTAGTAGATTCTGTAGGATTTACTATGTATTATATAATATCACATCACCTGCAAATAATGGCAGTTTTACTTCCTCCTTTTCAATTTGGATGCCTTTAATTTTCTTCTTTTTTTCTGATCGCTGTGACTAGGACTTCCAGAACTATCTATACTAATAATAGCTTAGGTCTATGGTCGGCAAACTGTGGCTTATGAGCCATATGCGGCCCTTTGGCCCCTTGAGTGTAGCTCTTCCACAAAATACCACGGCCTGGGTGAGTCTATTTTGAAGAATTGACGTTAGAAGAAGTTTAAGTTTAAAAATTTTGGCTCTCAAAAGAAATTTCAATCATTGTCCTGTTGATATTTGCCTCTGTGGACTAATGAGTTTGCCGACCACTGACCTAGGTGGTTGTCATGCATCACACCCTAAAGATGGCTGTCATAAGATGGCTGCATGCACAGTGGATGTGGGGCCCAGCGGAGGAGGCGGGTCATGACAGGAGAGGGCACTTGTGGGCGATCAGGCTAGCAGGGGAGGGCAGTTGTGGGCAATGAGGCCAGCAAGGGAGGGCAGTGGTGGGCCATCAGCTGGCAGGGGAGGGCAATTGTGGGCCATCAGATTGGCAGGGGAGGGCAGTTGTAGGCCATCAGATCAGCAGGGGAGAGAAGTTGGGGGCAATTAGGCCTGCAGAGGAGGGCAGTTGGTGGCAATCAGACCTGTAGGGGAGGGCAGTTGTGGGCGATCAGGCTGGCAGGGGAGCAGTTAGATGTCTATCAGGCCAGCAGGAGAGCAATTATGGGCAATCAGGCTGGCAAGCAGAACTGGTTAGGGGCATTAAGGCAGGCATGCAGGTGATGATATATAATTAAATTCATCTGATCTAGTATGTCAGTTAAGGCAGTGTTTTTCAACCTTTTTTGGGCAAAGGCACACTTGTTTCATGAAAAAAATCACGAGGCACACCGCCATTAGAAAATGTTAAAAAATTTAACTCTGTGCCTATATTGACTATATATAAAGTAATTCTCTTGAATAGGAATCAAATAAACACAAAGAAAGTATTTTATAATTACTTTATTATGAAATATTAAGTAAACAAAATAGTGAAAAATTATAAAATTCTTGTCTTGTCTGCACCTACGGCACACCAGGCAACGCTGATTTAAGGTATCCATTTCTTATTGAATTTTTGTCTAGAAGTTCTATCCAGTGATGTCAGTAGGGTATTAAATTCCCCTACTATGACTATATTGTTGTTGATCTCTCTTTTAAAGTCCACAAAATTTTAGAAAATATATTTAGGTACTCCTAAACTGGATGACCATGTTTTCTAGGGTTTTACCCTCTTGTTGGATCAACCCATTTAGTAGTATATAGTGATTTTCTTTGTCTCTTTTTTGGCCTTTGTTTTAAAGTCTATTTTGTAAAATATTTTTCCATCCCTTTAGTCTCATACTGTGTAAGTCTTTTGTTCTGAGGTGGCCTCTTATAGACAACATGTACATGAGTCATATTTTCTTAGCCTTTCAGCTATTCTATATCCTTTTATTAGAACATGTAATCCATTTACAATTAAGGTTATTATTGATGGGTACTTATTTATTGCCATTTTTTTATAGTCAAGTTTATTTAAGTTTATTTTGTTTATTATATTTTATAAATATATAAAATAAAAACTCTATTTTTAAAAGGTTAATTCTCCTACTATTTAAAAATAATAAAGAGCATACTAACAGTGATTTATATCAACATTTTTAGTCAATATGACCATAATTTAATAATAAATTGTTTTGTCTTAATTTTTCTGTTTTTTATCCTTTGAATGCAAAAACTTAGCTAAGCTTTAAAGATTCTCTGATTAATAAGAACAAATATAAACTATAATTTTGATAATTCTGGAAAAGTCAACACGACTTATCATTTCCTGTGTAGGTGGCACAATTTTTGAATTAGAGTTTAATCAACTTTAGGCACTGATTTATATAGCACTAATAAATGAGGTTAACTATTATAGATAAGCTTCATAATATTTTCTATTAAATTATTATCTGTGTACATATTTTAACATTGCCCCCCCTCCCATACATACCCTTCCTCTCTACAGTTTTGTGTCCATTGGTTGTACTTATATGCATGTATACAAGTCCTTCGGTTGATCTCTTATCTCCCCCAGATCTCCCTACTCTCCCCGCTGTAATTTTACAGTCTGCTTATTGCTTTACTGTCTTTATATCTGACTTTCGGTTTGTCAGTTTATAATGTTCTTTAATATCCATAAATGAGTGAGACCATGTGGTATTTCTCTTTCATTGACTGGCTTATTTCACTCAGCATGATGTTCTCTAGTTCTATCCAGGTTGCTGCAAATGATGAGAATTCCTTCTTTTTTATGGCAGCATAGTATTCCATTGTGTAGATGTACCATAGTTTTTGGATCCAATCATCTGCTGACGGGCACCTAGGCTGTTTCCAGATTCTAGCTATTGTAGATTGTGCTGCTATGAACATAGGGGTGCATATATCCTTTCTGATTGGTGTTTCTAGTTTCTTGGGATATATTCCTAGGAGTGAGATTACTGGGTCAAATGGGAGTTCCATTTTCAGTTTTTTGAGGAAACTCCACACTGTTCTCCACAGTGGTTGCACCAGTCTGCATTCCCACCAGTAGTGCACGAGGGTTCCTTTTTCTCCGCAACCTCGCCAACACTTGTCATTTGTTGATTTGTTGATGTTGGCCATTCTGACAGGTGTGAGATGGTACCACATTGTTGTTTTGATTTGCATCTCTCGGATAATTAGTGACTTTGAGCATGTTTTCAGTGCCTTTTGGCCTTCCCTCTGTCTTCTTTTGAAAATATTCTATTTAGGTCCATTGCCCATTTTTTAATTGGATCATTCATCTTCCTTTTATTTAGTTGTATAAGCTGTTTGTAGATGTTGGAGATTAAACCTTTATCAGTGGTAACATTTGCAAATATGTTCTCCCACACAGTGGGCTTTCTTGTTGTTTTGCAGATGGTTTCTTTTGCTGTAAAAAAGCTTTTTATTTTGATGTAGTCCCATTTGTTTATTTTCTCTTTAGCTTCCATTGCCCTAGGGGCAGTATCAGTGAAGAAGTTCTTTTGGCATACGTCTGAGATTTTGTTGCCTGTGGATGCTTCTAGTATTTTTATGGTTTCTCGTCTGATGTTTAAGTCCTGTATCCATTTTGAGTTTATTTTTGTATATGGTGTAAGTTGGTGATCTAGTTTCATTCTTTTGCATGTATCTGTCCAATTTTCCCAACACCATTTATTGAAGAGACTGTCTTGACTCCATTATATATTCGTGCATCCTTTGTCAAATATTAATTGAGCATAGTGATTTGCGTTGATATCTGGGTTCTCGATTCGATTCCATTGATATATATGTCTGTTCTTGTGCCAGTACCAGGCTGTTTTGAGAACAGTGGCTTTATAATACAGTTTGAAGTCTGGTATTGAGATCCCTCCTACTTTACTCTTCTTTCTCAGGATTGCTGTGGCTATTTGGGGTCTTTTATTGTTCCAAATGAACTTTTGGAGAGTTCTTTCTAGGTCAGTGAAATATGCCGTTGGTATTTTAATGGGGAGTGCATTGAACCTATAGATTGCTTTAGGAAGTATGGACATTTTGATGATGTTGATTCTACCAATCCATGAACATGGTATGTTCTTCCATCTCCTTACATCATTCTCTATCTCTTTTTTCAGTGTTGTCTAGTTTTCCTCGTATAGGTCCTTTACTTCCTTAGTTAAATTTATTCCTAGGTATCTTAATTTTTTTGGTGCAATGGTAAATGGAATTGCTTTTTTAGTCTCTGTTTCTGTAAGTTCACTGTTGGTGTATAGAAATGCCATATATTTCTTGGCGTTAATTTTGTACCCTGCTACATTGCCAAATTCATTTATTAAGTCAATTAGTGTTTTAATGGAGTCTTTTGGTTTTTTTATATACAATATTATGTCGTCTGCAAATAAGGATAACTTTACTTCTTCTTTTCCAATTTGGATGCTTCTATTTCCTCCTCTTGTCTAATTGCAATGGCTAGTACTTTCAGTACTATGTCAAAGAGGAGTGGCGATAGTGGGCATCCCTGTCTTGTTACTGTTCTTAGAGGTAATGGTTTTAGTTTTGCCCATTGAGTATGATGTTGGCTGTGGGTTTATCATATATAGCTTTTATTATGTTGAGGTATGATCCTTGAACTCCCACCTTGTTGAGAGTTTTTATCAGAAAAGGGTGTTGGATTTTATCAAATGCTTTTTCTGCATCAATTGATATGACTATATGATTTTTATCTTTCAATTTGTTTATGTGATGTATCACGTTTATTGATTTGCAGATATTGTACCAACCTTGCATTCCTGGAATAAATCCTACTTGGTCATGGTGTATGATCTTTGTGATGCTCTGCTGGAGCCAATTTGCTACAATAGAATTTTGTTGAGGATTTTGGCATCTATGTTCATGAGAGATATTGGCCTGTAATTGAGTTGTCTTTATCTGGTTTTGGTATTAGGGTGATGCTGGCTTCATAGAAGGAGTTTGGAAGTGTTCCTTCCTCTTGAATTTTTTTGAAAAGTCTAAGGAGGATAGGTTTTAGTTCTTCCTTGAATGTTTGGTAAAACTCTCCTGTGAAGCCATCTGGCCCTGGGCTTTTGTTTGCTTGAAGCTTTTTGATGACTGTTTCAATTTCTTCCCAAGTCACTGCTCTATTGAGATTTTTAGATTCTTCCTGATTGAGTTTTGGAAGGTTGTATTTTTCTAGGAATGTGTACATTTCCTCCCGGTTGTTCAGTTTGTTGGAATAGAGTTATTCGTAGTATTTTGTAACAATCCTTTGTATTTCGGCGGGGTCTGTTGTTATTTCACCTCTTTCGTTTCTGATTTTGTCTATTTGGGTCCTCTCTCTTTGTTTCTTGGTTAGCCTGGCTAGAGGTTCATCTATCTTGTTTATTCTTTCAAAGAATCAGCTCTTGGTTTTGTTGATCTTATGTATTGTTTCTTTAGTCTTTATGTCATTTATCTCCGCTCTGATTTTTGTTATTTTCTTCCTTCTGCTTACACGGGGCTTTTCTTGTTGCTCTTTTTCTAACTCTTTGAGTTGTAGAGTTAGATCATTTGTTACCATTTTTTTCTAGTTTTTTTAGAAATAGGCTTGTAGGGATATGAACTTCTCTCTCAAAACTGTTTTTGCTGTGTCCCATAGATTTTGGATAGTTGTGTTTTCATTGTCATTTGTTTCCAGGATGTTTTTAATTTCTTCCTTGATTTCTTTGGTAATCCAGTCCTTGTTTAATAGCATGCTGTTTATTCTCCATGTGTTTGATTTCTTTGGATTATTTTTATTGTAGTTAATTTCCAGTTTTATGCCACTATGATCTGAGAAGATGCTTGATATGATTTCTATCTTCTTGAATTTGAAGAGACTTTGCCTATGTCCCAAAATGTGGTCTATCTTTGAGAATGTCCCATGTGCACTTGAGAAAAATGTATATTCTGTGGCTTTGGGTGGAATGTTCTGATGATATCGATTAATTCCATCTGGTCTAGTGAGTCATTTAGGATTGATATTTTTTTGCTGATTTTTTGTTTAGATGATTTGTCAAAGGGTGATAGTGGGGTATTAAAGTCTCCTACTATGATTGTATTGCTATTAATCTCTCCCTTAATGTCCTCCAGCAGTTTTTTTTATATATTGGGGTGCTCCCGTATTGGGTGCATATATGTTTACCAGGGTTATTTCTTCTTGTTGGACTGCTCCCTTTAGTATTATGAAGTGGCCTTCATTATCTCCTGTTATGTCCTTCACTCTGAGATCTAATTTGTCAGATATAAGTATTGCTACCCCAGCTTTTTTTTCATTTCCATTCACCTGGAAAACCTTTTTCCATCCCTTCACCTTCAGTCTGTGTGCATCTTTTTTCTGAGGTGGGTTTCTTGTAGACAACAGATATATGGGTCTTGTTTTCTTATCCAATCCGTTACCCTATGTCTTTTTATTGGAGCATTTAGTCCATTTACATTTAAAGTTATTATTGATAGATACTTATTAGACGCCATTTTTATTCTATACCCCTGTGTTCCTTCTTTGCTTTCTATTTCTTTAATTTTATAGTAGACCCTTTAGCATTTCTTGCATTGCTGGTTTGGTGGAGATAAATTCCCTTAGTCTGTTTTTGTCTGTGAAGCTCCTGATTTCACCTTCACTTTTGATTGATAGCCTTACTGGATACAGTATTCTTGGATTCAGACCCTTCCTTTGCATGACTTTGTATATTTCATCCCATTCCCTTCTGGCCTGATAAGTTTCTGTGGAGAAATCAGTTGCTAGTCTGATAGGGGTTCCTTTATATGTAACTTTCTATCTCTCTCTGGCTGCTTTTAAAATTCTTTTTTTGTCGTTGGTGTTTGCCAGCTTAATTATAATGTGCCTAGGGGTCGGTTTTCTGGGGTTCATTCTGCTTGGGACTCTGCGAGCATCTTAGATTTGTGTGGGGTTTTTCTTCTCTATCTCAGGAAAGTTTTCTGTCATTATTTCTTGAAATACATTTTCCATGTCTTCCTCAATTCCCTTTCCTTCTGGAACCCCTATTATTCTAATATTGTTTTGTTTTGTATTGTCCCAAAGTTCCCTTAGACTTTCCTCCTGTTTTTGAATTTTTTTCCCCAGAAGCTGTTCTAATTGGGTATGTTTTTCCATCTTGTCTTCTAGCTCGCTGATGCGGTCCTCTGCTTCTTCTAATCTACTCTTGATGCTTTCTATTGAGTTCTTTACAGTAGCGATGTCATTTTTCATTTCTTCTTGGTTCTTCTTCATTTCCTCTTGGTTCTTACTCATATTGTCAAATTTGTCTTCCATTCTTTTTATCCATCTTATGATCATTACTCTGAATTCTTGCTCTGGTAGGTTGCTTGCTTCTGTCTCATTTACTTCCTTTTCTGGTGAAGCCTGCTTTTCTTTCATATGCGGGCTGTTTTTTGGTCTCCCCATGATCTAGGACCAGGCATCTTCAAACTACGGCCCGCGGGCCACATGCGGCCCGCAGAGGAGTCTGATCCGGCCCACCAGGTTTTTTGGGCAGTGAGCGCAGCCGAGGTGTTACAGTAGGAATTAGTAGTTCATATAGTCCGGCCCTCCAGCTCTCTGAGGGACCGTGATCTGGCCCCCACTTTAAAAGTTTGAGGACCCCTGATTCTAGGATGTCTGGTTGTGTAGTTCTCTCTCTCCTTTTCGCTGAGCAGTGGGGCACTCCTGTGAGGCCAGGTGTTCGCGCCACCTGGGATCCGCTTTCTGGGGGTCACAGATGCTTAATGGTCGCTGCGGCTGTGGATATTCAGGCCTCTGACATGATCCTATCTTCCTCTCAAGATGGCAAGGTTTCCCTGTCCAAGCCGGTAGGTAGCTCCGGGCAGGGACGTAGCCCGCGTGGGTGCTTCCCTGTGAGGGGTACCTCTGTCAGCGGCCCCCCAGCAGTTTCTTCTGGTGGTCGCTGTCTCCCAGCTTGCTAATAAACACTCACAGCAGAAGACCATCAGCTGCTCTCTTTTTCTGCTTCAGGACAGGGCTCAGAATCCGCCCATCTATTCTTCTGCCATCTTACCTCCGCCATTTTTTTTTAAGTTTATGTTCTTTTCTTGCTATTTTTTTTAAATTATTCATTTATTTTTATTTTGTCAAATCTTTTATTTTTATTTTTTTATTGTTTAAAGTATTTCATATGTCTCCTTTCCCCCCAATTGACCCCATTCTGGCCACTCCTACCCCAAAGACAAGCCCCCACCACCCCAGTGTCTGTGTCCATTTGTTATGCTAATATGCATGCATACAAGTTCTTCGATTGATCACAAACTCCCCCTCTCTCCTGCCATTTGTCTCTGGCTTTGTTTTTATTCATCAGTTTATTTGATCATTATATCCCACATATGAGTGAGATCTCCTACTGAGCATTATTTTACTTAGGTTAATGCTCTCCAGTTCCATCTATGCTATTGAAAATGGTAAAAGTTCCTTCTTTTTTATAGTGGCACTAGAGGCCCGATGCACGAATTTGTGCCCCAGTGGGGTCCCTTAGCCTGGCTTATAGGATCAGCCAAAACCAGTTCTCCAACATCCCTTGAGGGTTCCCGGATTGCAAGAAAGCACAGGCCAGGCTGAAGGATCCCACTGGTGTGACCTCAGAGGGACCCTGAGAGGATTCCATCTCACTCAGTCCCAATCAGCCAGATCCCAGCAGCAAGCTAACCTTCCAGTTGGAGTGTCTGCCACCTTGTGGTCAGTGCATGTCATAGTTGAGTGGCCTTAGCATATCATTAGTATATTATGTTTTGATTGGTTGAATGGATGACCAGGCATTTAGCATATTAGGCTTTTATTATATAGAATAGTATTTCATTGTGTAGTTGTAGCTCAATCTTTTAATCCACTCATCTGCTTTTGGCTTAGGCTATTTCTAAATCTTAGCTATGGTAAATTGTGCTGTTATGAATATAGGGATGCATATATCCTTTCTGATTGGTGTTTCTAGTTTCTTGGGATATATTCCTAGAAGTGGGATTATTGGGTTAAATGAGAGTTCCATTTTTAATTATTTAAGGAAACTCCATACTGTTCTCCACAGTGGCTACAACAGTCTTTATTCCCACCAGCAGTGCACTAGGGCTCCCTTTTCTCCCCATTCTCTCCAGCACTTGTTGTTTGTAGATTTGTTGGATAGCCATTCTGACCAGTGTGAGTTGATATTTCATTGTTGTTTTGATTTGCATCTTTCATATAATTAGTGACTGTGAGCATGTATTCATATGTCTCTTGGCCTTCTGTATGTCCTCTTTCAAAAAATGTCTATTTAGATCCTTTGCCCATTTTTTTGATTGTTAATCTTCCTTTTGTTAAGTTGTATGAGTTCTCTGTAAATTTTGGAGATTAAACCCTTATCTGAAATAGTATTGTTAAATATGTTCTTTCATGCAGTGGGCTTTATTGTTATTTTGTTGATGGTTTCTTTTGCTGTGCAGAAACTTTTTATTTTGATGTAGTCCCATTTGTTTATTTTCTTCTTAGTCTCCATTGCCCTTGGAGCTATATTGTTAAAGATATTGTTACAACTTATATCTTATATTTTGCTGACTATGGAGTCTTCTAAGATTTTTATGGTTTCCCGTCTTACATTTAAGTCCTTTATCCATTTTGAGTTTATTTTTGTGTATAGTGTAAGTTGATGATCTAATTTTTTTTTTTTTGCATGCATGCATCTGACCAAATTTCCCAGCACCATTTATTGAAGAGACTGTCTTGACTCCACTGAATAGCCTTGCCTCCTTTGTCAAATGTTAATTGAGAATAATGGCGTGGGTCAATTTTTGGTTTCTCTGTTCAGTTCCATTGGTCTATATGTCTGTTCTGGTGCCAGTACCAGGCAATTTATATATAAATATATATTTATATATAAATTGATTTTTTTAGAGAAAGAAATGGAGAGAAATAGAAAGTTAAAAACATAAATGAGAAAGAAACATTGATTAGCTGCCTCCTGCACACTCCCCACTGGGTATGTGTCTGCAACCAAGGTACATGCCTTTGACTGGAATCAAGCCTGGGAACCTTGAGTCTACAGGCCATCACTCTATCCATTGAGCCAAACCAGTTAGGGCAGTACCAGTTCTTTTTGAGAACAATGGCTTTGTAGTACAACTTTATATCTGGTATTGTGATCCTTCTGACATTGTTCTTTTTTCTCATGATTGCTGCAGCTACTCGGGGTCTTTTTTTTTTTTTTTTTTTTTTATTCCAGATGAATTTTTGGAGAATTTGTTCTAGTCTTTGAAGTATACCATTAGAATTTTAACAGGGATTGCATTGAATTTATAGATTGCTTTGGGTAGTATGGACATTTTAATGATGTTGATTTTACTAATCCATGTACACGGTGTATTCTTCCATTTGTTTATGTCTCCCTCTATCTCTTTTTTCAGCATCCTATAATTTTCTGAGTACAGGGTTTTTACCTACTTAGTTAAATTTATTCCTAGGTATCTTAATTTTGTTGTTGTTGTTGTAATGGTAAATGGGATTCCTTTTTAAATTTCTATTTCTATGAGTTCATTATTGGTGTATAGAAAAGCAATAGACTTCTGGGTGTTTATTTTGTATCCTCCTACATTGCCGAATTCATTTATTAAGTCTAGTAGTTTTTTTATGGAGCCTTTAGAGTATCATGTCATCTGTGAATAAGGACAATTTTACTTCTTCTTTTCCAATTAGGATGTCTTTTATTTATTCTTTTTGTCTGATTGAACAGGATTGATGCCTATTATTCCTTCTTCCTGTACTATGTTAAACAGTAGTGATAAGAGTGGGCATCCCTGTCTTGTTCCTGTTCTTAGTGGAAATGGTTTTAGTTTTTGCCCATTGAGTATGATGCTGACTGTAAGTTTGTCATATAAGGCTTTTATTACGTTGACATATGAACCTTCTATTCCCACTTTGCTGAGAGTTTTTATCAAGAAAGGGTGTTGGATTTTGTCAAATGTTTTTTCTTCAACAATTGGTATAATTTATATGGTTTTTATGTCTCAGTTTGTTTATATGATGTATCACATTTATTGATTTGTGGATATTGTACAATCCTTGAATCCCTGAAATAAATCCCACTTGGTCATGTGTATTATCTTCCTAATGTAGTGCTGGATTAGATTTGCTGGAATTTTGTTGAGAATTTTGGCATCTGTGTTCATGAGTAATATTAACCTGTAATATTCTCTCTCTCTCTCTCTCTCTCTCTCTCTCTCTCTCTCTCTCTCTCTCTCTTTCTGCATTGTCTTTCTCTCTCTCTCTTTGTATTGTCTTTATCTGGTTTGGGATTAGGGTAATTCTGGCTTTGTAGAAAGAGCTTGGAAGAGCTCCTTCCCTTAAATTTTTTGGAGTAGTCTGAGGAAGATAGGGTTTATTTCTTTGAATGTTTGCTAAAACCCCTGTGATGCCTTCTGGTCCCGGGCTTTTGTTTATTGGAAGATTTTGAATACTGTTTCAATTTCCTCCTATTATCAGCCTATTCAGATTATCTTATTCCTCCTGGCTGAGTTTTGGAAGGTCGTAATTTACCAGGAACATGCCCATTTCTTCTAGTTTGACCAGTTTGTTGGAGTAGAGTTGCTCATAGTATTTTTTTTAATGATTCTTCATATTTCTGTGGGGTCTGTTGTTATTTCACCTCTTTCATTTCTGATTTTGTTTATTTGAGTCCTCTCTCTTTTCTTCTTGGTGAGCCTGGCTAGAGGTTCATCAATCTTGTTTATCCTTTCAAAGAAGCAGCTCTTGGTTTCATTGATCTTTTGTATTTTTCCTTTGGTCTCTATGTCATTTATTTCCACTCTGATCTTTATTATTTCCTTCCTTCTGCTCACTGTGGGCTTTTCTTTCTTTTAAAAAAAATATATATTTTATTGATTTTTTACAGAGAGGAAGAGAGAGAGATAGAGTTAGAAACATTGATGAGAGAGAATCACCGATCAGCTGCCTCTTGCACACCCCCTACTGGGGATGTGCCTGCAACCAAATCCGGAATTGAACCTGGGACTTTTCAGTCCACAGGCCGATGCTCTATCCACTGAGCCAAACTGGTTTCGGCTGTGGGATTTTCTTGTTGCTCTCTTTCTAATTCATCAAGCTGTAGAGTTAGAAGGTTTATTACCAGTTTTTTGAGGTAGGCCTGTAATGCTATGAACTTCCCTCTCAGGATTGCTTTCACTGTGTCACTGAGATTTTGGATTGTTGTGTTTGTTTCTAGGATATGTTTTATTTCTTCTTTCATCTCTTTGGTAACACACTCATTGTTTAATAGTATGCTATTCAGCCTCCAAGTGTTTGAATTTCTGTGATTTTTTTTTTTTTTTTTTACTGTAGTTGACTTCTAATTTTATGCCACTGTGATCTGAGAAAATGCTTGATATGATTTCAATTCTTTTGAATTTGGAGAGACTTTCCTGTGTCCCAATATGTGGTCTATCTTTTAAAATGTCCTCTGTGCACTTGAGAAGAATGTATATTCTGTAGTTTTGGGGTAGAATGTCCTATAGATGTCAATTAAGTTCATCTGATCTAGTGAGTCATTTAAGATTAAAGTTTCTTTGCTAATTTTTTTGTCTAGAGGATTTATTCATGATTTTACTAATGTGATGTTAATGGGGTATTAAAGTCTTCTACTATGATTGTGTTGTTGTCAATCTCTTCCAGAAGTTGTTTTTTAAATGTATTTGGGTGCTCTTGCATTGGGTGCATAAATGTATACCAAAATTATTTCTCTTCTTTTATTAATCCCTTTAGCATTCCTTGTCACTTATTATGGTCTTCCCTTTAAGGTCTATTTTGTCAGATATAAATATTGTTACCCCAACTTTTTTTTTTCCATTTCCATTTGCTTGATACATACTTTTCCATCCCTTCACTTTTAGTCTGTGTGAGTCTCTTGATCTGTGGTGAGTCTCCTGTAGTCATCATATATATGTATCATGTTTTCTTATCCATTCATTCACTCAATGTCTTTTGATTGGAATATTTAACCCATTTAGACTTAATGTTATTATTGATAGGTACTTGTTTGTAGCCATTTCTGTACTTTATGCCTGTGTTCCTCCCTCCCTCTCTATTTCTTCTTTTTACAGCATTCCTTTTAGCATTTCTTGTATTGCTGTCTTGGTAGTGAATAACTTCCTTAGCCGCCTTTTTTATTTATTTACTTTTTTTTTTTTATTGTCTGCAAAGCTCCTGATTTTCCCTTCAATTTTTATTGATAGTATTGCTGGATAGAGTATTCTTGGGTTAGTCCCTTGCTTTGCATCACTTTGTACCTCCTTTCATTACCTTATTGCTTGATGTGTTTCTGTTGAGAAATAATTTGATAGTCTGATGGGGGATTCTTTGTAGGTAACTCTCTGTCTCTCTCTTGCAGCCTTTAAGACTCTCTCTTTGGAATTAGCATTTGCCATTGTAATTATGAGATGTCTTGGTGTGGCTCTTTTAGGATTCATCTTGCTTGGAAGTCTCCGTATTTGTTTAACATTTTTTTTCTCCATATCAGGGAAGTTTTCTGTCATTATTTCTTCAAATAGATTCTCTAAACCTTGATGCTCTTCTTGTCATTTGGGCACCCCCATAATATGTTATTTCATTTTGTGTTGTCCCAAAGCTCCCTTAGGCTTTCCTCCTGTTTTTTATTTTTTTCCCTCCAGTTGCTGTTTAGATTGGGCTTGTTTCTCTACCTTATATTCTTCCTTTTAAAATATATCTTATTGCTTTTTAACAGAGAGTAAGGGAGTGGGATAGAATTCTAGAAACACTGATGAGAGAGAAACATTGATCAGCTGCCTTCTGCACACCTCCTACTGGGGATGTGCCCACAACCAAGGTACATGCCCTTGACTGAAATTGAACCTGGACCCTTTCAGTCTGCAGGTCGATGCTCGATATACCGAGACAAACTGGTTAGGGATACCTTATCTTCTAACTCACTAGTTCGCTCCTCTGCTTCTTTTAGTCTACTGTTGAAACCTTCCATGGCATTTTTGATCGTATCTATATCACTTTTGATTACTTTTTGATTTTTGCATAGGTCATTGATTTTTCTCATCTATCCAGTTTATGAACTGTACAACCATTACTCTGAATTCCTTTTCTGTCATGTTTCATGCCTCAGTTTCACTTATTCTTTTTTGGTAATGCCTCTTTTTCTCTTCTCTGGGGATTGTTTCATTGTCTCCCCATTCTATCACCAGTAGATCCAATCACTGAGTTGCAGGGGTCTGGGCCATGTATAATGGAAGCTTCATTTCAACTAGTGTCACTGAAGAGCTATGACACCAAGACATGTTGCTGCCTTGGGTATGTGTGAGCCCCGCCCACCCAGGATCAGAATCATTGGTGCTCAGTGCAGCCTCATATGTACACCTAGAATCAGGGCCCCCACCTGCACCTTGCTGAAAAAGAGAATCCGCTGTTGTGTGCTGAAAATCAGAGTCCCCTAGAGTGTTACAGCAGTCAATGTCCCCCTATGCCTGTGCCAAGAATCGAGTATTAGAGTCTCTGTTGCTTGGGTGTGTCCTCATCCAGAATCAAAGTCAGGTGGCACAGCTTCCCGGATTGTGCCTAGGGTCTGGTCATGGGAGCATGAGCTGTGGGGAAACAAAGTCCCTGTGTCTGTGTACCCAGGCTCAAATTCAGTGCAGACTCCATGTGTGGGCATGGGGTCTATTTGTGGGAGTGAGAACTGCAGAAAACAAACTCCCCATGTCCATGCCCCTCAGGTCAAATTCAGAGAGCCTGCCTGTGTGGGCAGGAGGCCTGTTTTTGTGGAGAGGTCTAGCAGTTCCTATGCAGCTGCAGTGGGCCAGTGAAGAGGGGGATAGGCTCTGTAACTTACAGAAATACACAGCCAGGGTGCCTGGAGTCTTGGTGTCCTTGGGTCTGCAGCTGTGGTCACAGGTCTTTTACCTAAATGTCTAGAGGGTCCCAGTTTGCATCTGAGACCAGATTGGGTAGTAGCGAGGCTAGGATCCTAGTCTCAAGCAGTTCTATTCTTCAAGATGGTGTAGTTTCTGTGCCAGCAGTGTCCTCCCTAGAGTGTTTGCAGTGGCAGTAAGGTTTCGCCACTTAAGACTGCCCGTTTTGGGGACACAAAATGGTGGAAGAATAGATGGATGGGTTCTGAGCCTTGTCCCGAAGCAGAAAGAGAGAGCAGCTGAGGGTCATGCTAGGAGTATTTGTTAGCAACTAAGAGACAGGCGAACTCCAGAAGGTGGGAGACTGCTGATCAGGGTGTCCCTGACAGGGAAGCACCCCAGCGGGGCTGGGTCCCCTTCTGGAGCTACATATGGGCTTAGATGGGGAAATATCACCATCTTCAAAGGAAAAGTGGATCTTGTCAGAGGCCTGAATATCCACAGCCACAGCAGAACACGGGTCCCAGGCAGCGCGAACACATGGACTCAAAGGAGCGCTCCACCGCACGACAAAAAGGTCAGATTTCATGGGGATAGGGAGAGTCCCGTGAAGACAGAAGCCTGCGTGCTGTGCGGAAGCTGGAGGACTAGGGCAGTGTTTACAAGGTGAAGCCCTGGGATGTTGGGCTGCTGTCACCCGTGATTATGGACGTGGCTCCTAATAGGGGGAATATCTAAAGATATCAACCCGTTTTGATCTGATGCAGAGGGATAGCCAGCAACCTTTAGGGAAGTGCCCGCCAACTTCCACAGATCAGTGGACTCATAGAGAAAAAAAAATCTAGAGAGGCTTTAGAGCCCTGGAAGTCAACTCAGAAACACTGCCACCCAGAGGCTACATCACAAATTGACCCTAGTGTAATAAAAAATCAAAGCAAGGCCTGCTTTAAAAATTGGGACCGGATTACAACACTGATGAGCAGTGAAATGCAGGGGACTGCAATACTGTCCGGACTGGGAAACAGGCATGCCAAACAGATCGATAGAAGTGAATGACCTTTACTACTGCACATTTTATATAATTTTTTAATTTTTATTTTTTTATTTTTGTTTTTATTTTCATTATTTGCAACATTTACTCAAGAAACTATTTTTCTTTCTTCCTCACTTAATTTTACCTTTTTAATTAATAGATTTTTAATTGTAATTAGCATTATTACTACTACTATTTTACCTTTTTATCTTATTTACTTTTGTTTATTTTTATTATTATTTTTTTAAGTGTCATATTATTTGCTTTTTATTTTACTTCGGGATTAGTGTTCTACAGTCTATTTTTACCTTTCCTTCACCATCGCTTTATTCTATCTCAACCCTACCTTTTTGCCATCACTCTCTTCCTAACCTTTTCCCCTTTGGTGTCCTGTTTATCTTAACCCTTTCCTTCTCTAGATTTTCCCTATTCTTTCTGTTTACGCCCTGCTAAAATTTAACTCTACCTGTATATCTAATTTCCAACCCCCTGTTCCAAGCCCATACACACCTCCCTTTTCACTATCCTAAAAAAACACACAAATAAAAAAAAGCCTTTCTCTCTATTCTTTTGTACTTGTATGTTGAATGTTTTATGCTTTTTTGTGAGATTGTTTGCTTATTCTTTTTGTTTGATTGTATATTTTTGTTAGCTGTCTTTTAGTTAGGTTTTACTTCTGCTTTTCCTTTCCTCACTTGATATTAGTTGCTCTTGTAAGTTGTATTAATCTTCAGATACTTGTTGCTGGCATTTGCTGTGATTAAGGGTTGTTCTATTAGTTTCCTTCCCATATTTATAGTTAGTTCCTTGTTTCTCTCTTACTATAGTTCTAGTTTCTCTCTCTCTCTCTCTCTTTGTTTTTTTTTTCTTCTCCTTCTCCCAATTTCATTTTGCCACTCCTTTTCCCCCCCTCTTCTATCTCTCCTATCCCCTAATTTGCCTTTCTTTAATGGAAACCTTTATTGGAGGTTATTAATATCGCAAACACATTTCTGTTTAGTGCCTTGTGTGTTGTATCTGGTTGTGCTGTATTTTGTGCCTTTAAATCAACACAGGAGAAAGAGAACTACATAACCAGACATCCTGAAAAGAGAGATCATTGAGAGACAAAGAAACAGCTCGCATATGAAAGAAAAGCAGGCATCACCAGAAAAGAAAGTAAACAAGTTATAGGCAAGCAACCTACCAGAACAAGAATTCAGAATAATGATCATAAGATGACTGAAAAGAATGGAAGACAAATTTGACAATATGAGTAAGAACCAAGAGGAAATGAAGAAGAACCAAGAAGAAATGAAAAATGACATCGCTACTCAATAGAACTCAATAGAAAGCATCAAGGGTAGACTAGAAGGAGAGAATCCAAGATGGCTGCACAGGTAAACGCCTAACCACAGCTGCACACAACAATTTCAATAAAATACAATTAAAATGTAGAGTGGACATTACCCAGAGCTACAGGAAAGATGACTGACTGGAAATTCTACAACGAGAAGGAAAGAGAAAACCAGAAGGAAGAGCGGAGGAGCTGTAAAAGCCTAAGGTATGGGGACATGCTGCGCGCACGGAGAGGATGGAGCTGGAGAGGAGGAGTGGCTGAGTGCCTGGCTGGCATTCCCTCACGGGAAGGAGATAAAAGCTCCGGAGTGTGCTGAACCCCAGACCCGACAGCACTGAACCCCAGTTCTAGGCCAGACCCTGGGGACCCAGACTCATACAGAGGGAGCTGGGCTGTAAGGCGGAAACCTGTGGAAACAGCAAAAGGAGGTCCCGGAGGTGTGCACATTTTGCGTAGAGGACGGACTGTTGACTCTGCTGCTAGATTGCCCTAGTGGGAAGGAGACAAAAGCTCCGGACTATGCTGAGCCCCAGTTCCTATTGCTCTGAACCCAGTTCTAGGCCAGACCCTGGGGATCCAGGCTCATACAGAGGAAGCTGGGCTGTAAGGCGGAAACCCAGGGGAGCGGTGAAAGGAGGTCCGGAGGCACGCACATTACGCGCAGAGAAAGGATGGTTGGCTGTGCTGCAGGATTTCCCTGGCGGGAAGGAGACAAAAGCTCCAGACTGCTCTGAACTCCACGTCTAATCCCACTTCCAACTGAACTAAACCCCGGGTTCATTGGGGGAGAGACTAGACTGTTTGGTAGCAGGCGAAACTCGAGGGCACCTCACTCTCAGAGGTGCTTGCAGTGAGTACCGAAGGACCCTGAGGAACACTAAGACTCAGGAGCCACATAAGGTCGGCTGACGGAAGCCAAGGCTGTAGGTTCCACCCTGAAACTCTGCCCCATCCAAGCTGAACACAGAGACTTTTAAAGCCACCAACTCAGGGAAGCTGCGAAAATGCCGAGACAAGAAAATAGATCACAAACGAAAGAAATAGAGGACAAAAAGCAACTGGATATAAAGTTCAAAACCATGCTTATAAGGTTTTTTAAGAATTTCCTAGAAAAGATCGATAAGACCTATGAGGATATGAAAAGGGATCAACTAGAAATAATAAGGAATCAACAAGAAATAATAAGGGATCAACAAGAAATAAAGAATACATTGTCTGAAATAAAAAATATTATACAGTATCCTAAAAACAGAATGGAAGATCGCAAGAATCAAGTCAAAGATTTGGAACATAAAGAGCCAGAAGATACTCCTCCGCAGAAGCAAGAAGACAAGAGAATCCAGAAAGTTGAAGATAATGTAAGAAAACTCTGGGACAACTTCAAGTGAACCAACATCAGAATTATGGGGGTCCAGGAAGATGAGAGAGAGCAAGATATCGAAAACATACTGAAAGAAATAGTGACAGAAAACTTCCTCCTCCTGGTGAAAGAATTAGACTTACAAGTCCAGGAAGCACACATAACTCCAAATAAAAGGAATCTACAGAAAACCACACCAAGACAAATCATAATTAAAATTCCAAGAGCAAAAGACAAAGAGAGAATATTAAAAGCAGCAAGAGAAAAGCAGGTAGTTACCTATAAAGGAGCATCCATATGACTGTCAGCTGATTTCTCAACAGAAACCATGCAGGCCAGATGGGAATGGCAAGAAATACTCAAGGTGATGAATAGTAAGAACCTACAGCCAAAAATAATCTACCCAGCAAAGCTATCACTCAGAATCGAAGGCCAGATAAAGAGCTTCACTAATAAAAAAAAAAAAAAGCTAAAGGAATTCATCACCACCAAACCAGAATTATATGAATTGCTGAAGGAGGTTCTTTCAGAAGAGAAAGAAAATAAAGATAAAAACTATGAACAACAAATACATAACTGTCAACAAGTGAATCTAAAAACCAAGGAAATTTTTTTTTAAATCTAATGAATAATATTAACTGTTGAATATAATAGAATCAGAGATATGGAAGGGGAGTGAACTGACAATTCTCAGGGGAAAGGGAAGAGGGGGGTGTGGGAAGAGACTGAACATAAACTGTGCACCTATGGATGAGGACAATGGGGGGTGGGGAAAGGGCAGAGGGTGGGGTGGGAACCTGGTAGAGGAGAGCAATGGGGGGGGGAGAGGAACATTTGTAATAATATGAACAATAAAGATTTATTAAAAAAGAATTTAAAAAATTTTAAAAAGAGTAGACTAGAAGAAGCAGAGTACAGCATCAGTGAGCTAGAAGACAAGATAAAAAAAATACGCAATTAGAGCAGCTTCTGGAAAAACAATTAAAAAGCAGGAGGAGAGTCTAAGGGAACTTTGGGACAATACAAAACAAAACGATATTAGAATAATAGGTGTTCTTAAAAGCAGCCAGAGAGAGACAGAAAGTTACATATAAAGGAACCCCCATCAGACTAGCAAATGATTTCTCAACAGAAACTCATCAGGCCAGAAGGGAATGGAATGAAATATACAAAGTCACACAAAGGAATGGTCTGATTCCAAGAATACTGTACTCAGCAAGGCTATCAATCAAAACTGAAGGTGAAATCAGGAGCTTCACAGACAAAAACAGACTAAAGGAATTTATCACCACCAAACCAGCAAAGCAAGAAATGCTAAAGTGTCTGCTGTAAAAATAAAGAAATCGGAAGGGAAGAAGGAACACAGGGGTATAGAATAAAAATGGCAACAAATAAGTACCTTTCAATAATAACTTTAAATGTAAATGGATTAAATGTCCCAATCAAAACACATAGGGTAGCAGATTGGATAAGAAAACAAGACCCATATATCTGCTGTCTACAAGAAACCCATTTCAGAAGAAAAAAAAAAGAGGCACACAGACTGAGGGTGAAGGGATGGAAAAAGGTTTTCCAGGCGAATGGAAATGAAAAAAAAGCTGAGGTAGCAATACTTATATCTGACAAATTAGATCTCAAAGTGAAGGACGTAATAAGAGATAACGAAGGCCACTTCATAATACTAAAGGGAGCAATCCAACAAGAAGAAATAATCATGATAAACATATATGCACCCAATATGGCAGCACCCAAATACATAAAAAAAGAAAAGAAAAAAAAACTGCTGGAGGACATTAAGGGAGAGATTAATAGCAATACAATCATAGTAGGAGATTTTAATACCCCGCTGTCACCTTTGGACAAAGCATCTAAACAAAAACTCAGCAAAGAAACATCAATTCTAAATGACTCACTAGACCAGATGGAATTAGTTGACATCTTCAGAACATTTCACTCCAAAGCCACAGTATATACATTCTTCTCAAGTGCACATGGGACATTCTCAAAGATATACCACATTTGGGACATAGGCAAAGCCTCTTCAAATTCAAGAAGATAGAAGTCATATCAAGCACGTTCTCAGTTCATAATGGCATAAAACTGGAAATCAACTACAATAAAAATAATCCAAAGAAATCAAACACATGGAGACTAAACAGCATGCTATAAAACAAGGACTGGGTTTCCAGAGAAATCAAGGAAAAAATAAAAAACATCCTGTCAACAAATGACAATGAAAACACAACAATCCAAAATTTATGGGACACGGCAAAAGCAATCATGAGCGGGAAGTTCATAGCTCTACAAGCAACAAGAAAAGCCCAGTGTAAGCAGAAGGAAGGAAATAATAAAAATCAGAGTGGAGATAAACGACATAGAGACCAAAGAAATAATACAAAAGATCAACAAACCAAGAGCTGATTCTTTGAAAGAATAAACAAGATTTATAAACCTCTAGCCAGGCTAACCAAGAAACAAAGAGAGAGGACCCAAATAAACAAAATCAGAAATGAAAAGGTGAAATAACAACAGACCCTGTTGAGATACAAAGGATTGTTACAAAATACTACGAACAACTCTATTCCAACAAACTGGACAACCTCGGGGAAATTGACATATTCCTAGAAAAATATAATCTTCCAAAACTCAGTCAGGAAAAACCTAAAAATCTCAATAGACCAGTGACTTGGAAAGCAATTGAAACAGCCATCAAAAAGCTTCCAGAAAATAAAAGCCCTCGGCTTCACAGATGGCTTCACAGGAGAGTTTTACCAAATATTCAAGAAAGAACTAAAACCTATCCTCCTCAGACAATTCCAAAAAATTCAAGAGGAAGGAACACTTCCAAACTCCTATGAAGCCAGCATCACTCTAATACCAAAACCAGATAAAGACAACTCAATGAAAGAGAATTATAGGCCAATATCCCTCATGAACATAGATACCAAAATCCTCAACAAAATTCTAGGAAACTGGCTCCAGCAGAACATCAGAAAGATCACACTCCATGACCAAGTAGGATATATTCCAGGAATGCAAGGATGGTACAATATCCGCAAATCAGTAAACATGATAACACATAAACAAATTGAGAGATAAAAATCATATAGTCATATCAATTAATGCAGAAAAATCATTTGATAAAATCCAACACCCTTTCCTGATAACAACTCTCAACAAGGTGGGAATAGAAGGATCATACATCAACATATTAAAAGCTATATATGATAAACCCACAGCCAACATCATACTCAATGGGCAAAAACTAAAATCATTCCTTCTAAGAACCGGAACAAGACAGGGATGCCCACTCTCACCACTCCTGTTTGACATAGTACTGGAAGTACTAGCCATTGCAATTAGGCAGGAAGAAGAAATAAAAGGCATCCACATTGGAAAGAAAGAAAGAAGTAAAATTATCCTTATTTGCAGATGAGATGATATTGTACATAAAAAAAAACAAAAGACTCCATAAAAAAACTGATATATTTAATAAATGAATTGAGCAATGTAGCAGGATACAAAATTAATGCCAAGAATTCATGGCATGTCTATACACCAATAGTGAACTTACAGAAACAGAGACTAAAAAAGCAATCCCACTTATCATCTCACTAAAAAAATTAAGATACCTAGGAATAAAATTAACTAAGGAGGTAAAAGACCTATATGCAGAAAACTACACGACACTGAAAAAAGAGATAGAGGAAGATGTAAACAGATGGAAGAACATACCATGTTCATGGATTGGTAGAATCAACATCATCAAAATGTCCATACTTCCCAAAGCAATTTATAGATTCAATGCACTCCCCATTAAAATACCAACGGCATATTTCACAGACCTAGAAAAGAACTCTCCAAAAGTTCATCTGGAACAACAACAACAAAAAAGGCCCAAAATATCCACAGCAATCCTGAGAAAGAAGAGTATAGCAGGAGGTATCTCAATACCAGATTTCAAGCTATACTACAAAACCTCTGCTCTCAAAACAGCCTGATACTGGCACAAGAACAGACATATAGATCAGTGGAATAGAATAGAGAATCCAGATATCAACCCAAATCACTATGCTCAATTAATATTTGAAAAGGAGGCATGAACATACAATGGAGTCAAAACAGTCTCTTCAATAAATGGTGTTGGGAAAATTGGACAGATACATGCCAAAGAATGAAACTAGATCACCAACTTATACCATACACAAAAATAAACTCAAAATGGATACAGGACTTAAACATAAGATGGGAAACCATAAAATACTAGATTAATCCACAGGCAGCAAAATCTCAGACATGCCAAAAGAACTTCTGCATTGATACTTCCCCTAGTGCAATGGAAGCTAAAGAGAAAATAAACAAATGGGACTACATCAAAATAAAAAGCTTTTTTTTTACAGAAAAAGAAATCATCAACAAAACAACAATAAAGCCCAATGTATGGGAGAACATATTTGCAAATGATAGCACTGATAAAGGTTTAATCTCCAATATCTACAGACAGTTTATACAACTTAATAAAAGGTAGATAAATGATCCAATTAAAAAATGGGCAATGGATCTAAATAGAATCTTTTCAAAAGAAGACAGAAGAAAGGCCAAAAGGCACATGAAAACATGCTCAAAGTCACTAATTATTTGAGAGATGCAAATCAAAATGACAATGCAGTACCATCTCACACCTGTCAGAGTAGCCATCAACAACAAATCAGCAAACGGCAAGTGCTGGTGAGGATGCGGAGAAAAAGGAACCCTCTTGCACTGCTGGTGGGAATGCAGACTGGTGCAACCACTGTGGAGAACAGTATGGAGTTTCCTCAAAAAACTGAAAATAGAACTCCCATTTGACCCAGTAATTCCACTCCTAGGAATATATCCTAAGAAACCAGAAACACCAATCAGAAAGGAAATATGCACCCCTATGTTCATAGCAGCACAATCTACAATAGCTAGGATTTGGAAACTACCTAGATGCCCATTAGCAGATTATTGGACCAGAAATTATGGTACATCTACACAGTGGAATACTATGCTGCCATAAAAAGAAGGAATTCTTATCATTTACAGCAACCTGGATGGAATTGGAGAACATGCTGAGTGAAATAAGCCAGTCAATGAAAGAAAAACACCACATGATCTCACTCATTTAGGGGTAATAAGGAACATTATAAACTGATGAGAAAAAAGATAGATACAGAGATAGTAAAGAAACAAACAGACTGTCAAATTATAGCGGGGAGGGTAGGGATTTATGGGGGAGATAAGAGATCAACCGAAGGACTTGTATGTATGCATATAAGCATAACCAATGAACAAAAAACTCTGGGGAGGGAAGGCATGTATGGGAGTTGGAGGGGGGATTTGTAAGGTATGTACACATATAATACCTTAATTTAAAAAATGAGGGGAAAAATAAAAGAGAAACATGTAAAAAAAAAAAAAAAAAGTGCTTATTTTGGCAGTCCCTTGTAGGACCTGCAAGATCTGACTGTCCTTATACACACACACACACCATACACATCCACACACTCCTCTATGGCTCCCTCATTCTCTCATACACTCTCCCTCCCTACTTTGTTGCCGGTTGCCATCTTTTCCCATTTTTATTCTTTTTGCCTGTGTTCCTTCTTCCCTTCCTATTTCTTCTTTTTATAGCAGTCCCTTTAGCATTTCTTGCATTGCTGGTTTGGTGGTGATAAATTCCCTTAGTCCTTTTTTGTCTGTGAAACTCCTGACTTCACCTTTAATTTTGAATAAAAGCCTTGCTGGGTACAATATTCTTGGATTCAGACCTTTGATTTGCCTAACTTAGTATATTTCATTCCATTCCATTCTGGCCTGATGTGTTTCTGTTGAGAAATCAATTGATAGTCTGATGGGAGATCCCTTTTAGGTAACTTTCTGTCTCTCTAGCAGCCTTTAAGATTTTTACTTTGTTGTTGGTGTTTGCCAATCTACACTAATAAAAGAGTAAGGTGCAAATTGACCATAGCTTCATGACATCCACCAGCCAAATAGGAGTGAGTATTCAAATTAAGTCAACAAAGATGGCAGGTTAATTTGCATACACAGGTATTGAGCGGCCAGGGGCAGGGCAGAAAGCAGGCATTCTGCACTGCCCCAGCAGCTCTGGGCCTCTGGGCAGCATGTGAAGGTGGAAAGGTGGCTCTGGCCAGAGTGAAGGTGGTGCTGGCAGGGAGGGAAAAGAAGGCCCATTCTTGCAAAAAACTTTGTGCATCGAAACTCTAGTTTAATTATAATGTGCCAGTCTTTTGATATCTTCCAGAAGTTTTTTTGGTGTCAGTCATTTTTGGTTCATCTTGTTTTGAAGTCTCGGAGCTTGTTGGTCTTGTGTTTTTTCTTCCTAATATCAGGGAAATTTTCTGTCATTATTTCTTCAAACAGGTTCTCTATCCTTTGCTCACTTTCTTCTTCCTCTGGTACCCCTTTAATGCTTATGTTGCTCTGTTTCATGTTCCCAATGTTTCCTTAAACTCTCCTCATGCATTTTAAGTATGTTTTCTTTATGTTGCTTCCATTGAGTTTTTTCTCATTTTCTAATTTTCTTATTCAATCCTCTGCTTCTACTAACCTACTGTTAAATTCCTTTCAGTATATTCTTATTTTCATCTACATCATTCTTCATTTCCAAGTGGTTGTTTTCAATGATTTCTATGTCATTTTTCACGCTGTTGAGCATTCTAAAAAATCATTACTTATATTCTATTTCTGATAAATTGCTTGCCTCCATTTCCTTTACTTCTCATTCCAGAGATTCCTCCTACACTTTTATCTGGGATCTGTTTCTCTGTTTCCCCATGTTTTCTGTTCCTTTGTGGGTTTTTTTTTTTCTTGTATTGGATAAGACTGCTATGTGTCCCAGTCTTGATAAAGTGTCCATCTTGTGGAACCCATTGGTATACTTTTGATGCAATAGTAAATAGAATTACTTTTTAATTTCACTTTCTGTTAGTTCATTATTAGTGTATGAATATCAAACTGGTTTCTGGATTTTTATTTGGTATCCTGCTATTTTTCTAAATTAATTTCTCAATTCTAATAGTTTTGGGGAAAATATTTAGAGCTCTTTCTGTGTAAAATCATGCCATCTGCAAATAATGAGTTTTAATTTTTGATTTTTAATGGATGACTTATTTCTTTGCCTTTTCTGATGGCTGTGGCTAGAACATCCAGTGCTAAGTTGAATAAAAGTAATGAAAGTGGACATTTTTGTCTTGTTCCTAATATCAAGGAAAATACTTTTAGATTTTCCCCAGTTAGTATGATATTATCTATTGGTTTGTAATATTTGGCCTTTATTATGTTGAGATTCATTACATTTATTTTTACTTTTCTGAGAATTTTCATTATAAATTGAGGCTAGATTTTGTCTAATGCTTTTCCTACATCTATTGATATGTTCACATGATTTTTTTTAAATCTTTCATGTTGTTTATGTAGTAAATTGCTTTAATTGTTTTATATACCTGGAAACATCTTTCCATCCTAGTAATAAATCCCCCTTGATAATGGTATGTGATCTTTTTAATATATTGCTGGATTTGGTTTCCTAATATCTTGTTGAGGGTTTTTTCATTTATGTTTATCAGGAAATTGGTCTATAATTTTCTTTTCTTTGTAATGTCTTTGTCTGATTTTGGATTTAAGACAAAGCTGGCCTCATAAAATAAACTTGGTATCTTTACGTTCTCTTGAATTTTTAAAAACAGGTTGAGAAGGGTAGCTTTAATTCTTTAAAATTTTCAGTAAAAGTAAACTATGATGCCATCTGGTCCAGGACTTTTGTTTGTTTGGAATTTTGTACTACCAATTCAATTTGTTAGTAGTTATTGGTCTGTTCAATTTTTCTGTTGTTTTTTAAATTAAGTATTGAAAAATTGTACATTTCTATGAACTTATGCATTTTTGTCCGCATTGTTCAACTTGTTGGCAAATTATTGTAGTATTTTTTTATAATCTTTTGCTGTTCTGTGTTGTCAGTTGTTATTACACCTCTTTCATTTCTATTTTGTTTATTTGGGTCATGTTTTTTTAAAAAATCTGTTTAAAGGTTTATTAATCTTATTTATCTTTTCAAAGAGCTAGCTCTTGGTTTTATCAATCTTTTGTATTGTGTTTTTAGACTATTGTGTTTATTCCCCATTTTATTTTTATTTTTTCCTTCTTTCTTCTCACTTTAGGGTTTTTTTTTAAGTTCTCTTTAGGTGTGAGGTTATATTCTTATTCAATTTTTTTTTTTTTTTTTTTTTGGAATGGGCCTGCATTGCTATGAATTTCCCTCTTAGAACTGCTTTGTCTATTTTCTATAGATTTTTAAAATCATTATGATTTCATTTTAATTTGTCTAAAGGTTTCCTTTGATTTCTTCCTTGATGTCATTATTAACCCATTCATTATTTAGTAACATGATATTTAATCTCCATGTGTTCTTATGTTTTCTTGTAATTAATTTGTAGTTTCATACTATTGTAGTTGGAGATGATACTTAATATGATTTACACCTTCTTAAATTTATTGAGACTTGTTTTGTGGCTTATCATGTGGTCTATTCTGGAAAATGTCCATGTGTGCTTGAAAAGAATGTGTGTACTTTCTGTATGGATAACCTATCCTTTGATATTAATTCTGTGTTAAGTTCCTTACAACTACTGTATTTCTAGCTATTTCTCTATGTATCTGTCAATATTTGCTTTATAAATTTAGGTTCTCCTTTGTTAGGTATATAAATATTTATTAGAGTTATAGTCTCTTGTTTAATTGGTCCCTTTATCATTATGAAATCTCCTTGTTTGTGTCATAGTTTTTTAAAAGTCTATTTTGCCTGATATCATTGCTAGACAAGTTTTTTGTTGTTGTTTTCATTTACACAAAGTATCTTTTTATGCATTTACTTCCTGTTTGTATGTATGTTTCTATCTGAAATTGTTCTCTTTTGGTCAGCATACTTTTGGTTCATCTTTTTCTTATTTATGTATCTATCCCATGTCTTTGATTAGAGTATATTTAATCCATTTATATTTAAGGTGATTATTGGTAGGTATATGGTTTTTGCTATTTATTATTCATATTTGTACTCTTTTATATTAAAGAAGTCCCTTTCCATTTCTTGTAATATGTGTTTAGTGGTGATAAACTCCTTTAGTTTTTTTCTTTGGGGGGGAAGCTCTTTATGTCTTCAGTTCTAAATGATAGCCATTATGGGTAGAGTAATTTTTTTATTGTTCATATTATTACATATAGTTCCTCTTTTTTATCTCCATAGTTCCCCTCCATCCAGTTCCCTCCCTACTCCAGGCCTTTACCTACCCCACCCTGACCTTTCCCATAGGTGTAAGCTCTTTGTCCAATCTCTTCCAGAAATCCCACAACCCCTTATCCCTGAGAATTGTCAGTTTGCTCCTGTTTCATGCCCTTGATTCTATTACATTCACCAGTTTTTTCTGTTCATCAGGGTGTATATATATATATATATATATATATATATATATATATATATAATTGATTTTCTACGGAGAGGGAAGGAGAGGGATATAGAGTTAGAAACATCCATGAGAGAGAAACATTGATCAGCTGCCTCCTGAACATCCCCCACTGGCGATGTGCCTGCAGCCAAAGTGCATGCTCTTTATCAGAATCAAACCTGGGATCCTTCAATCTGCAGGCTCTATCCACTGAGCCAAACTGGCTAGGGCCATCAGGTTTTATATTCACTTATTTTTAGATATACTTGTTGATAGAAAAATATTTGTTGTCACTTTGTTGTTCAAATTTTTTTTTATATTTACCTTTTTCTTCTTCCTCTTCTTAAAGAATACATTTCACCATTTCATATAATACAGGTTTGGTGTTGATGAACTCCTTTAGCTTTTTCTTATCTGTGAAGCTTTTTATCTGACCTTCATTTCTGAATGATAGCTTTGCTGGATAGAGTAATCTTGGTTGTAGGTTCTTGCTATTCATCGCTTTAAATATTTCTTGCCACTGTTGTCTAGCCTGCATAGTTTCTGTTGAGAAATCAGCTGACAATCATATGGGTACTCCCTTATAGATAACTAACTGTTTTTCTCTTGCTGCTTTTAATATTCTATCTTTGTCTTTTGCCCTTGGCATTTTAATTATGATATGTCTTGGTGTGGTCCTCTTTGGATTCCTCTTGTTTGAGGTTCTGTGTTTTTTCTGTACTTGTAAGACTATTTCTTTCACCAAGTGGGGGAAGTTTTCAGTCATTATTTCTTCAAATACATTTTCAATATCTTCCTCTCTCTCTTCTTGTGGAACCCCCATAATTCTGATGTTGGTACACTTGAAGTTGTCCCAGAGGTTCCTTACATTATTTTCATATTTTTGAATTATTTTTTTCTTTTTGCTTTTTCAGTTGGGTGTTTTTTGCTTCTTTGTATTTCAAATCTTTGACTTTATTCTTGGAATCCTCTAGTCTGCTGTTGAATCTTTGTATATTATTCTTTATTTCAGTTAGTGTATGCTTAATTATGACTGGTCCTTTTCCATCTCCTTGAGGGTCTCACTAAATTCCTCAAAGGTTTCTAGAATATTCTTACGAAACCTTATAACCGTGGTTTTAAACTCTATGACCAGCATTTTGCTTTCATCCACTTCTTTCATTTGTGACTTGTTTCTTTGTCTCCATATTTATACTGCTTCCTGTATTTGTTTTTATGTACTGTGTAGCTGCTAAGTGTCCTTGAGTTGATAGAGTGGTCTTGTGTGGTAGGTGCTCTACAGGGCCCAGTAGGTCAGCCTCCCGAGTCACCCGACGTAGAAACTCTTAGTGCACCCCTTTGTGGATTGAGTGCAATCTTATTGTAGTTAAGCCTTAATTGCTGTTGGTATCACTGGGAGGAATTGACTTCAAGGCCAATTGACTGTGAGGACCATCTGTGTCTACATGGAAGATCTGTTGTGCAGGAGACACCCTTATGGGGTAGGACTGGATTCAGTGGGGCTTTGGTGCTCACTGAGTCTGCCCCCTTAGTGTGTCTCTTATAGATGTGAGGAGTTGTAATCTGGTATGGTCTGACATTACCACTGGGTACACTGACTCTTGGATCTGCAAGGAGGTGCAAAGTCAGCCAGTGTCTGGGGCTGCCCATCAGGAGCTACAGAGAGATCTTCAGATTCCTCCTGTTTGTTTGGAGTTTGGAGGTGCCCAGACAAGGCCCCGTTGTGGAGCAGGGCAGGCTGCTACTGCTGGGATTTCTCTTGGGCTCTCTGACCCAACTTGACAGGTTTTAGGTGGAGAAAGGGCAGGCCATTTATATGCAAAAGCCAATGTGCACATCTTGGGTACAATTGTAAATTGGGTGGGGCAGGGTCTCTGGGAATCACCAGTATTGAACAAACAGTAATGAATGCCGTCAGCCCTTAACCAGAGAGGTCCCCAGGTCTCCGCTTCCTGTGCCCCACATAGGAACAGTGATCGCTGGAGCACCTCTGAGAGAAAGCTGCCCTCACGTTCCTGTCCAGAGGCCAGATAGTCAAGTTTCTCCCTATATGTGTCTGGGTCCCCCAGAGTCTCACCCAGAACTGGAGTTCAGAGCAAGTGGGAGCTTCTATCCCAATGAAAAGAGCAGCACATCCAGGTGCCAGCACTTTCCATGCCTCCACACATCCTACCAGTATCAATGCACTTTCTTCACCTTTCTAATTGTAGAACTTCCACACAACCAGATTTCCCACACACAGTTCTGGATGGTAGTTGTTCTACCTTTTAGTAATTTTGATGTGATCGTGAGAGTCAGCAAGTGTAGGTATTTACCTATGCCACTGTATTTGTTTTTATGTACTGTGTAGCTGCTAAGTACACAAAATAGTGGAAAACACCAACTATTCTTCCTGGGTAGAATAATCTTGATTATAGGTCACTTTAAATATTTTGTACCAGTGCATTTTGGCTTGGAAAATTTCTGTTGAGAAATCAGCTGACAGTCTTATGGAGCTCCCTTATAAGTAACTAAATACTTTTCTCTTGCTGCTTTTAAGATTATCTCTTTGTTTTTATATGTTAGCATTTTAATTATGATGTGTCATAGTGTTGTCCTCTTTGTGTTTATCTTGTTTGGGACTCTGCGCTGTTTGGACTTATATATTTACTTATTTCACCAGGTTAGGAAAGTTTCAGTTATTATTTCTCTTTTTTCTCCTTCTGATACCCCTATGATGCAAATGTTATTACCCTTGATGTTGTCCCAAATATTCCTTAAAATATTCACATTTTTTAAAATTATATTTTTATTTTTGTTGTTCTTAATTGGTGTTTTCCACTACTTTGTGTTTTAAAGTGCAGATTCAATCCTCTGCTTTATCTAATTTGTTATTGATTCCTCTTAGTGTATTTTTCATTTTAGTTATTTCATTCTTCATTTTGACTAATTTTCTTTTATGGTGTCTATGTCTTTTAAAAATTTACTGCCTCTTTGTTGAAGTTCTCACTAACTTCATCTATACTTCCCTTAATTTCATTGGCAATTCCAAGACATAATAGGGGTTACCAAATTTAGGCCTAATCCACCTTGCTTCCAGTGTTTGTAAGATATGGGAGTTAGGAATTTTTGTTTGTTTGCTTGTTTTTACTCTCTTTCGATTTTTTTTCCCCTCAGTTCCCTGTGGCTATCCAATAATGGCTTTTAAGTAAAAATAAAAATAATACTTTAGGACATGAAAAAAATTATATAACATTCAAATTTAAGCATTCATAAATAAAGTCTTATTGGGACATAGTGGCAACTATTCATTTATGTATTGTCTGTGGCTGCTTCCATGCTGCAATGGCGGAAATGAGTAGTAGTGACTAATCATATAGTCCACAAAGTCTAAAGTACTTACTATCTAGCACTTTATAGGAAAGTTTGTTGACCCCTTAACTTTATTTGAGTTTATTTATTTATTTTTTCTGTTAGGATTGAGGAATCTTCCCCACATTCATGTGCTGACTTTGGCAGGAGTGAGGTAGAGGGTGAATCCTGCAATATAATAACACATTTCTCCTATGTGAAAATGTACATTTCACTAAGGAGATTCCCAGAGAATTTAAGCTCTAAATTTCCTAGAATTATCTTCTGTGCAGAGAAGGTTTTGAATGCCCATGTCTAATACTTCTTTTCCTATATTTCCCATATTTCTAAATGATAGGCACTGACCTGTTGGTTTGCAAATGCCAGGTGATTTGCATACATAGGAAATTTGTTTTGTACTTAGTGATTCAAACACTGACTCCAGGGGGCAAGCCCATTCGGGAATACAAGAGAGGTCCTGGCATATAAAGAAGTATTGAGCAGTTATGGGTACGTCAGAGCCATTCTCAGATTTCATTGGTGATCTGTCATCCCTGGTTTGGAATTGATCAAGTTTGATTCTATAGTTATAATTTATCTTGTTTGTTTTCTGGTGGATCAAAAAAAAAAAAAGGCTTTTTCTTTCAAACCTTTCAATCAGAATATCACTAAACCTATCTTGAAATATGAGTAAATATAGGCAGATTACATTATAAAATATGTATTTCCCAACTATTCATAGTGATGTGCATCACAGATAAATAGGGTCAGGGCTTGTCTTTGTGGATCAACAGACCTGGTTTCAGGTCCAAATTTGGTCACTTTCTGGTTATTATTCATTAACTCTGTGCTATTTCCATGCTGGGCCTTAGTTTTCTAATCTGTGAAATGGAGGTAATATTACATACTTCATAACAGTGTTAGGAGATTTCAACAAATGATAGTCTTTAAACTTCTAGTATGCCTCACATACGGCTGTGCTCAATAATTAGAAATTGTTTTGATTATAACAGTTCACACTTATCTTATTCCCTACATTGCTTACACTTTCTCATTGCTCTCTTTTCTTGCTTTTATTTCTCTCACTATATTTTTCTCCCTTAACATTTGTCTTTGAAAATATTTTTCCTATATCTGTGCCTTTTCCCTCTCCCCCCCGCCCCTCTCTCACACACACACCTTAATCTGGTGTATATGTGTTTGTGTAAAAAGGAATTACAATCTCCTCTCATCATGATCCAAGGAAATTCATCTATCAGATACACATTCTTTCAATAACCCTTTCAACAATCATCTAAGAAGAACCTATTTTATGCAGGAGGCTCTAGGGAAGTCAGAACTAACAAGACTGACAAAGCCCTGTCCTCATGAAGCATATATTTTGGATAGAGGAAGCCAGATAATACTCATATGAACAATAAACATTTAACAATTGTGTCAGATAGTGGGAGGTAATAGAAGGGGACCAGGGCAGGGTGAAGGACCGAGTCACACAAGTAAAGAGGTAAATTGATGAGCTAGGATCCTTAGAGTGGTTTATGTAAGACTGAGGCATGATCAGATGAAAGAAGCTATGGGGAAATCTGGGGAAAGATACTGCTAAATAGGATTAACTTGGTGAAAGTCAGCAAGACAGGAATGAGTTGTTGTTCCCAAAAGACATGGAAGTAGCCATAGTGAGCAGAATGATGAAACAAGAGGAGAGGAGATGAGCATGGAGAGTTCTAGGTCACATGAAACCTTCAGGGCAAGAGAGGAGTTGTACTCTTACTGTAATTAGAGTGAAAAGCCTCTGCATGGAAATGATACGCGCTGACCTATCCTTTAAAAATATCTCCTTGGTAACTTGGTGGAAAGGGTGCAAGAGTGGAAATACAATGGCTCTTTAATGAGAATTATTAAAGCATTCAGGTGAGAGATGGGGCTGGCAAGCATTTGTGTGATAGCAGGAAGATCGGAAGAAGTGGGCATGTTTGTGATATGTTATCAAGACAGAGTTATAGCACTTGCTGATGAATTGGCTAAAGGATGTAAGGGAAAGAAAGGAATCAAGGATGATTCCATAGTTTTGACCTACTCTGTTTCTGTCACTGAGGATACAGTGGTGAAAAGGAATTCATCAATGGTCTAAATTGTTCTATGTAAAAAAGTGTCCTAAACATGGTTTTGGACAGAACCATCTTGTATCATATAATGCATAGCCTCCTTCTTGGAAGAAATTTGATTTCTACTAAACATGATTAAGTAATATTTCTGATTAACTTTAAAGGGATTGAAGCTTGTTGTACAGAACCAGAAGAACAACCCATTCGGGGCAGGCAAGAGAAGGATAACAATGGCCTCGAGCACGAGCCTTCAAGAATGTCCTCAATTCCGCGAAGAGCCGCTCCACGCCCGCCAGCTCCTCGAATATAGCTCGCTCCCTCCTCGGCTCCTCGCCTCTCCGTCGCGCGGCATCGCTTCCTCACCGTAATCGCCTAGACTAATCCTCGCCTCTTCCTCTCCTCTACTTCTTCCTCTCGACCTCCTCTCCTCTCCTCTCCTCTCCTCTCGTCCTCCGCTCATCTCCTCTCCTCTCCTCTCCTCCTCTCCTCTCCTCTCTCTCCTCTCCTCTCCTCTCCTCTCCTCCTCTCTCTCTCTCCTCTCTCGCTCTCTCTCTCTCTCTCTCTCTCTCTCTCTCTCTCTCTCTCTCTCTCTCCCTCTCTCTCTCTCTCTTATAAAATGTCCTTCTCAACAATAAATCTTTAACTTGAGTGATTAGAGGCCTTTTAACTTTCAACAATATTGTAATAAAACTTTGACACATGCTCATAACTAAATGGTCTGAAAAAATTTTTTAATTTAATCTTTATTGTTAAGATTATTACAATTGTTCCTCCTTCCCCTCCCCTAATAGCTCCCCTCCACCTGTTTCCCACCCCACCCTCTGCCCTTACCCCCCACACTGTCCTTATCCATAAGTAAATGATTTTTGTCCAGTCTCTTTCCGTACCCCCACACTCCTTTCCCCTGAGGATTGTCAATCCATTCCCTTTCTATGTCCCTGATTCTATTATATTCACCAGTTTATCCTGTTCATAAGATTTTTAATTCGCTTGATTTTTAGATTTACTTGTTGATAGATAAGAATTTGTTGATCATAATTTTTATCTTTACCTTTTTTTTTTTCTTTCTCTTCTTAAAGAATACCTTTCAGCAATTCATATAATACTGGTTTGGTGTTGATGAACTCCTTTAGCTTTTTCTTATCTGTAAAGCTCTTTATCTGACCTTCATTTCTGAATGATAGCTTTGCTGGGTAGAGTAATCTTGGTTGTAGGTTCTTGCTATTCATCACTTTGACTATTTCTTGCCACTGCTGTCTGGCCTGCATAGTTTCTGTTGAGAAATGAGCTAACAATTGTATGGTACTCACTTGTAGGTAACTAACTGTTTCTCTCTTTGTCTTTTGCCCTTGACATTTTAATTATGATGTGTCTTGGTGTGGTCCTCTTTGGGTTCCTCTTGTTTGGGGTTCTGTGCCCTTCCTGGACTGTAAGTCTATTTCTTTCACCAGGTGGGGGAAGTTTTTAGTCATTATTTCTTCAAATAGGTTTTCAATATCTTGCACTCTCTCTTCTTCTGGCACCCCCATAATTCTAATGTTGGTACTCTTGAAGTTGTCTCAGAGTCTTCTTACACTATCCTCAACTTTTTGGATTCTTTTTTTTCTTTTTCTTTTTCAGTTGAGGGTTTTTTGCTTCTTTATATTTCAGATCTTTGACTTGATTCTTGTGTTTCTCTAGTCTGCTGTTGGGTCTCTGTATAATATTTTTTTTTATTTCAGTCAGGGTATGTTTAATTTATACTTGGTCCTTTTTTATATCCTTGAGGGACTCACTAAATTTATCAGCCTTTTCTAAGAAATTCTTGAAAAACCTCATAACCATGGTTTTGAACTCTATATCCAGTTGTTTATTTTACTCCATTTCTTTCATTTGTGTCCTGTTTCTTTGTCTTCATGGCTTGGCCTCCCCAGTTACCTGAGGTAACACTCTTGATGCACCCCTTTGTGGGCTATGTAGTTAAGTCTTGATTGTTGTTGGTATCACTGGGAAGGAAAGGATTGACCTCCAGGACAAATTGGCTGTGAGGATAAGCTGTGTCTACACTGGGACAACTTCTGTGCTGGCAGTTCTCTCTTCATGCACTTGTGTGTGTCCACCTTCAGACCTCTGACTTTTGCAGCTCCCCTGAGTTTCCGCCCCACAGTCCAGAATCCCCCCATATAAGCCTGGGTCCCCAGGCACTTGCCTGGAACTGTGGTTCAGCGCAGTTAGGAACTTTTGTCTCTTTCTCGTTAGAGAAAGCGAGCCAAGCACTCAGCCACCTGCGTGTGTGTCTCTGTACCTCAGCCTTTTGCAGCTCCTCTGAGTCTCTATGTGCTTTCCTCTTTCCTTCTAGTTGTAGAATTTCCACTCAGCCAGCTCTCCTGTGGTTCTGGATGATATTTGTTTTGTCTTTTAGTTTTAGTTTTGAAATTGTTGTGCAAGACAGCAGTTTAGGTGTTTATGTTGCTATCTTGGTTTCTCCTGAAATTTTTATTTTCAAAAATAATACTCATGTATATATTCCATGGTAAAACAAGAGAAATTTTTTGAAACCTTAATAATAAGAGGGAAATAACCACCAACTAGTATTTTGTATATGAATTATTAAAATAAAGTTCATTGTTAATAAATGTTAATAGTAATTACTAAACTCTGGACTATAAAGGCAAAAATTATGAAGAATTTCCTGTTTTATTATAGTAGAATAAGTATCTACTTGAGTCTTACAAGATTTTAAAAGCTTTGAGGACCCAAGTACATCATCTTTTTTTTTTTTTTTTAAGGTAAAGAAACTGAAGCCACAAATGGGTTAATGATTGCTTGGAATTGCACAGGATTGAGTAAAGATTTGACCCTGGGTCCTCAGAGGCCTTGTCACCATGTATATATAGACTGTGCCTGCATGCTTACAGTAATTCCCTGCTTCATTTCTTAATAAAAGTTATTTGCATTTTAAATATCATTTTAGTAACTAAAATAAAATTTTTCTTTCTTTCAGTTTCCCTTTCAAGACAACCTCTTTCAATCCATGTATTACCCTCTTCAGTTGAAGTTTTTGGAAACTGTACACACTTTATGTGGACGAATCCCACAAGTGTTTCTGAAGCAAATTGAGAAAACAATGAAAAGGGCTTATGAGAGGCATGTCATCATGCATGTTGGCCCCAACCAGATGCGCTGAATGTTTCATCTTGTTGCAGTTAATCAGGCATCTCGCCCATGAGGAAAAGTCATCTCTAAGCTGCCTGGGCCATTTCTGAGTAAATATCTAATGGTGCTCTGTGACAATTGAGTTTTAAAAGCTTTGTAAAATGTTGCTAAATTATTTGCCCCTACAAGAAAAAATAAGCTTTATTTTTTTTTTCTAAAATGCTATTTATCTCTCTTGTTTTTAAAAATATATTATTACTCATCTAACATTGTTTAGGTTGAGCTAGCTGTGAAAAGGAACTTTTGTTAAACCTTCAATTCCTGGTAAGTGTCTGAAACAGTATCAGTAGCATTTGAGTTTGTGCGTGTGTGTATGTGTGTGTGTGTGTGTGTGTGTGTGTGTGTGTGTGTGTGTGTATAATTTTATTGATTTTGGAGAGGGAGGGAGAGATAGGAACATCAATAATTAGAGTCATCGATTGGCTGCCGCCTGCACAGCCTCTACTGGGGATGGAGCCACAACCTGGGCCTGGGCCCTGACTTGGAATTGAACCAGTGACCTCTTGGGTTATGGGTTGACATTCAACCAGTAAACCACCCCAGCTAGGCTGAGGTGATATATTTATTCTGTATTCTTGCAACTCTTTCTATGCAATTGGCTTTTCTACACCTTTGTAACTGAGTAATACATGCTTGTTATAAAACAAATTTTAAAAACTTGTAGATAATTTAGTTTAGTGAACCAAAATCAAAATTAGATTAGCCATAATTCTATCAGCCAGTGAAAATAATTGCTATTTTAATGTAGTTCCTTCCAGTTTTTTCACCACAAGTTCTATCTTTACTTGTTGGTTATCTTCCCCATTGTATCACATATCTAAAACAGGTAGTCTGAGTAAAAGCTGGCCCATATGTTGAGATTTTTATGTAAGAAACTAAAAAGTTCATAAAAACCATATCTAGGGTTGCTTTTCTAAAAAAAACTTATTGAAATTTGTGTAAGACTGAATCATAAGAAGTATCTATGAAACCCCAGCTTTTGAGAGAAAATTGGCTAAATGTTTTAAACCTGAGGGGTTTGTTTATCAAAGAGATAGAATTTTGTGTTTGCCCACAGATAAGAGCATTTTATTTCTTACCATCAGTATGTGTAGCCTCCTCTTTTCTTTAAACTTTTGGGCAACTGAATTTAATCTGCACAACATAAATAGTGCAGTTGATTCATTGGTAAGAAAATTTAAATTTCTACCAGCCTTAGAAAGGTTTCTAACATTTCTCCCTTCTCTAGAGTTACCCAGCTTTTAGTCAAGGAACCAGATACCTGCTTAGCTTAGTATAGGAAGTTCTATAGTCTATTCCCCAAGGAGAACTGACTTAATCCCTAGTTACTCATGTAGCTGGCATCAGCATAACAGTGTTGTGCTTATGCTTTATTTATCTCAGAAAACTTGCATAAATGATCTCCTTGATGTATGCAACAGCCCTGTGAGCTTAGTAGGGACCTGTATTATCTCTACTGGGCAAAAAGTAAATTGTAACATCCTGTTTTTTTAAAAAAAATACTTCTAAACAAAAATATTAACTGCTTTTCATTATATTTAAGCAACAATCTGAAAGTATAAAATTAAAAATATTATTTTGTTAATATAACATGGTATCTTATAGGTGGGGATCCAGTAGAACATCATATGTTTTATAATTAGCAGAAAAAGTCTTATCCTGCCCTAACCAGTTTGGCTCGTTGATAGAGCGGTGGCCTGGGGACTGACAGGTCCCAGATTCCGGTCAAGGGCATGTACCTTGGTTGCAGACATACTCCCAGTATGAATTGTGCAGGAGGAAGCTGATCAATGTTTCTCTCTCATTGATGTTTCTAACTCTCTAACCCTCTTCCTTTCTCTCTGTAAAAAAAAAATCGATAAAATATATTTTTTAAAAGAAAAAGTCTTATCCTAAAAAATATTATGAAAATCTCAGCACTACAAAGAAATATATAACTATTGATCAATATTGGTATGGGGCATCGTTATGGTACTAACAAATTTAAATCCAAATTGTTAAAGGTATAGCTCATATTTTCTCTTTGCTCCATTGGATGGCTTGTGGTTTATTATTTTTGTTAATGAAATTACCATTATGATGTGCAACTTGTCTCTCTGTTGTTGTACTTTATGTTTTCTTATTTTGCCACTAAAGGTGATATCATTCATTATATTTAAAGGGTATGAGACAATTTTGGGGTTGTCTTTGGAGGGGGAAATGCATCCTATACATCCACAAATATGGTTTTAGTGGAAGAGCCAGAATGTGAACTTGGTTCCCTGACTTCCATTCTCATTTTCTTTGTGTTTGTTCAGCATGGCCAGTAAACCCACAATGTCATTCTGATTGTTGTTGAAGCATATATCTAATGAAGTCCTTTCTTCCTTTGGTGAGTCCTACAATATAATCTGCTAAAAAGACTCTGAATACAGCAATCCCTTTTCTTTTATGAGAAGGAAGTTTACCCAGAACTTTCAGCTGTGGTTCTGGTCTTAACATGCAGAATAGGATTTCCAACAAAGGTCAGTCATAGAACTCCAAGAACATTCTAGAATGATGCATTATGAAAATGTAAAACCTTAGAATTTGGTTTGGTTTTCTGCCTTGAAATCCTTTTGCTATATGCTGATATTTTAGGTAGTTTGGTAGAGAATTTAGAGAAAATTTTGCTCTTCCAATCCCTGCTACCTGCAGTTCTTGTTTTCTATAACTGTGATGTTACCATGAGGCAATATGTTTTCTGCCTTTGATAATTCCCAGAAAACTACTACATCAGTGCCTTGGAAATTGGATAATTACAAATTTTAATTCAGTGAACATTCAGTCTATAGTCTGAAGTTTGCCAAAGGGAATGTTGCCTAGTATGCCACATTGAACGTCTGTATGGAAAGACATAAGACTTATCCTCTCCTCTCCTTTGCTCATTTTCTTTACAGTCCTGTTTAGTGCACATTACAATGGAGTTCCCCTGCAGAATGAAAGAACACTTCCTGAGAGCAAAATATGACAGTATTGAGATTGAGATTGAGATGGTCATTAGCTGATTAACTATAAATGCTAATGATGTTTTTCTTGCTGAGTATTTTTCCAATATAAATCTCAAAAAGTGCAACTTACTTTGAAAATTCCAATATTTAAAAATTTAATTGGCTAGAAAATCTACTTAAGTTTTTCTTCAACTTCCAAAATGACAATTTAGCATTTAGGGTATAATGTTCCAAACTTTAGTATGTATTTGAGATTTCTATCACATTTTCAGTGCTTCCTTTGAAAATTGTTGTGACTTTTATTGAATTTATTATTTTTCTTATCTTTATTGTTGAAAGTATTATATATGTCCCTCTTATCCACCTCTGAATTTATTATTTAGACAAACTCATAGCAGTTTGAGCATATTTACCTTATTATGGTTTCATAAAACCCAACCATAAAAACCTTATTCATAGCCATAAAAACCTTATTCATAGCCACAAAATTTAAGTAAATGTATAAATATTGCCTGAGACTTATACAAAAAAAGATAAATTGATTGTATTAGATAAACCAAAGTGAACGTGATTTCATGACTAATTCAGCAATATATGAATTTAGAAATATGTTTAATTGCAGGGGAGTGCAAATCATTATATTCACACTCAGTAGAATGGTAGGAAATCTTCCTTGTTTCTCTACTTTTTCATCTTCCTCTTTTTCATTTTGCTTTTCTTGGCATTATCCAAATGACAGAGTGAGAAACTTTGAGGATCCCTGTGAATGCAGGATTAAATTTAATCGTTATATCAAATTTTTATGATAATAACTTTCTAAAAATAAAAAAAGCACGAAATACACACACACACACACACACACACACACACGCATAAACCACCAGCATGCTTTTTAAGAAGGAGCTAGCATTTTGTTATGGTCTGTGAATTGAATTATAGTGAAACCTATGTCATGGCATTTCCCCAATTGCACTGCTGGAAGTTAAAGCTGATGAGATTACTCTGACAAACAGATATTTGTCCTGGATTGTTTTCTCAAGCCTTCAGGATGTGTTTGTGTCATGAGATGCATGAACATGTCAGGGTCAGATGCAGTTGCTGCTTCCTCAGTTTTACATGTTTGTGTTGTTACTGAAAAGTGCATCCATTGTTTGCAGCTCTCAAGGAGACTCTGAATGCTTTTTTTTTTTTATGTTGGAAAACTTTTTTAGTAATTTTGTTGGGAAAATACCATAAAAAATACTCTAAAGAAAAGGAACTATAGCAAACTAAAGGGAATATAAGTACATGATTTAATTATTATCTTGTCTTTTTAAATACCATTTATGGACTGAATATAAACTGTGCACCTATGGATGAGGACAATGGGGGGTGGGGAAAGGGCAGAGGGTCAGTTGGGAACCTGGTGGAGGAGAGCAATGGAGGGGGGGGGAAGGAACATTTGTAATAATATGAACAATAAAAATTTATTTAAATAAATAAATAAATAAATAAATAAATAAATACCATCTATGGTTTTACGTTTTTTAATTAAAAACATTTTTTAAAAATGTGTTTGTGTTAATTTGGAAGTGTGTTTTTTTTCTTATATTAAGATTTCAAGTATGAAAATTTGTAATATTAAATAATACTTAAGTTTTTCCAGCTAGTAAAAATAAAATTGGTTTAGCATTAGCTTAGATACTTGTAAAAATCATTAGAAGTGCTTTACTAATTGCTATAGAAAATTTTCATATATTACTAATCATCCTAAATGTAAATGGACTAAACTCACCAAACGATACAGAATAGTGGGTTGGATGAAAAAACAAAACCCAACTATAAACACATCTCAGTTTTAAGGACAAATATAGACTCAAAGTGAAGGAGTGGAATATAATAGTACATCTAGATAAAAGAGGGCTTACCTACTCAAAACTGACAAAATTATCTATATAAAAGCCTAAGAGACTGTTATGACCAGATGGCTGGATGACTGGACCATTGGCCGGTATCTATGATGTGCACTGACCATTAAGGGGCAGACACTCAATGCTGGAGCTGCCCCCTGGTGGTCAGTGTGCTCCCCCAGCCAACCTCCCACAGCTGGCCAGCCTCCCGCAGTCCATTCCCCCAGCTGACTGGCCTTTTTTGTCCCCACTTGAGACTGGGCAAGACAGCCCCAATTGGCCTCAATTGCTGGCCAGGCCAGGAGACCCCACATGTGCACCTATCTGTGCATAGCCTCTAGTTGTAAGATAAAAAAGGTAACAAGAGACAAAGATGGACATTTTATAATGACAAAGGGGACAATACATCAAGAAAATATAACACATTAGCACCAAACCAGAGAGCACCAAAATATATAAACTATTAAAAGAAAGGAAAAAACTGACAAAGACACAATTCTATTAGGGCACCTAAATACCCTATTTACAGCAATGGATCGATCATTCTAATAGGAAGTCAATAAAGAAATACTGACATTAAATGACACAGTAGGAAAAAAATTGGCATAACTAATATATGTATACCTTTTTTTTTTGCTAAAAACAAAACAAAGAAAACAGAATATACATTCTCCTCTAGTGTGCATAGAAAATTATCAAGGATAGACCATAAATTGGACACCAGACTAACCTCAGAAAAATTGAAATCATACCAAGCATATTCTCCAACAACAATGCTTTGAAATTGGAAATCAACTACAAAAAGAAAGCTGGGAAAAACACAAATATGTGGAGATTAAACAACATGTTACTAAGTAATGATTGGGTCAACGAAGAAATAAAAGAGGTAATAGAAAGATGCATAGAGACAAATTAAATTAATAATACATCATACCACTATTTAGAGGATTTAGCAAAAGTGGTATTAAAGGGGAGGTTTTTATTATTACAGGCCTATCTAAAGAAACAAGAGATTTTTCAAATAAATAATCTAACATTTCATATATTAAAAATAGAAAAAATAAGAAATGAAGCCCCAAATCATTAGAAGAAAGTTTTTAAAAATGAGAATTAAACAAAATATAGAATAGACAATAGAAAAAATAATGCAAAAAAGCTGGTTCTTTGAAAAGATAAATAAAATTGACAAACCTTTGACTTAATAAAAAGAGAAAACACTTAAATAAACAAAATCAGAAATGAAAAAAAATGTTATAACAGAACCCCAGAAATAAGAAGTCCTCTGAAGCCCTCGCTCAGAGGGGATATTCCATCCAGGGAGAGCACCTGGGCTGCAGGCTTGATACCTTGGCCCTGGTCAGGGTGTGTGGGGAGGCAACCAATTGATTCTCACAGTGATGTTTCTCTCTGTGTCTCTCCCCTCCCTTCTACGCCTCCTAAAAATCAATGGAAAAATATCCTTTGACTAGAATTAACAACAACAAAGAATATTATAAAATGCTGTAAACCACCAAATTAGATAGCCCAGAAGAAATTGACAAGTCCTTAGAAATATGTTACTTTCCTAGACTGAACCATAAGAAACTGAAAAATCTAAGTAGAATGAACAGTAAAGAAATCGAAAGCCGCCAAAACCGGTTTGGCTCAGTGGATAGAGCGTGGGCCTGCGGACTGAAGGGTCCCGGGTTGGATTCTGGTCAAGGACATGTACCTTGGTTGTGGGCACAGCCCCAGTAGGGGATGGAAAGCCATAAGAACCAGCCAGCCGCTGGCGGAGCCGCCTCCCCAGGCCTCCCTGGGCCTGGCCTCCCTGTGGCGGTGGCGGCACCTGGCTTCTCGCTCGGCCACCTGAGCCCCAGTCCCGTCCAGGAGCAGGATGGCTGGTCCCATCCAGGAGCAGTATGGCCGGTCCTGTCCAAGAGCAGGATGGCCGGTCCCGTCCAAGAGCAGGATGGCCGGTCCGTGTCCAGGAGCTCGCGGTCCCGTCCAGGAGCAGGATGGCTGGTCCCGTCCAAGAGCAGGATGGCCGGTCCCGTCCAAGAGCAGGATGGCCGGTCCCGTCCAAGAGCAGGATGGCCGGTCCGTGTCCAGGAGCCCGCGGTCCCGTCCAGGAGCCTGCGGTCCCGTCCAGGAGCAGGATGGCCGGTCCCGTCCAGGAGCAGGATGGCCGGTCCGTGTCCAGGAGCAGGATGGCAGGTCCCGTCCAGGAGCAGGATGGCCGATGCCATCCAGGAGTAGGATGGCCAGTCCCGTCCAGGAGCAGGATGGCCGGTCCGTGCACACCTGGCAGGACCACCGTTACTGAGCGACCTGCAAAACAAACCCGGCAGCTTTGCCCACCGGAGATTTACCCACACTGGTTGGGGCTGCTGGACCTTCAGAGCGAAGCGGCCACCAGAATGAATGATTTGACAGCTGTTCCATCTTCACCTCGGGAAGAAGACTCCACCTGGGAGTTTCTCAGATTGATTCTTGATTTCTCCAAGAAAGTAGTGAAGCAGGATGGGAAATGTTCTACACAGGGGAACTGTGCCAATTTGACAGAAGCCCTGTCACTCTATGAAGAACATCTTGGACACCTGTATTGTCCTGTGGAATTCTCAAAGGAGATCGTCTGTGTCCCTTCATACTTGGAATTGTGGGTATTTTGCACTGTTTGGAAGAAAGCTAACCATAGCCTTCCTGGCCTTCACATGCTGTACTTGCCATCAAAATGAGTCAGGCAATTGATTGTGAATTCCTTCAAGGTTTCTTTTTAAATTACTTTTTAATTTAAAAAGGCAAATGGAAAATGTATATTTTGATGACCTAGGGTGTTGTTTTTGAAAGTTAGCTGAAGGATGATTAGTTAGCATAGCAAAGGCTGCTACATGCACTGAGCCCTAGAATGCAATTTTTTTTTTTTTTTTTTTACTTTTTTTCCTGTGTGGGCTGTTTCTGTTTTTGTTTTGATAGACTTTGAATTTGGTTGTTTGGAAGAATAAACATCATTGTCTTATTCTGGAGGGGAGTTCTTGATGGTGTTTCTTTCCCAAAAAATGAATTGACTTACATGATTAAAACTTGGTGCTTTTATGAAAGAAAGAAAAAATGAATTAGCAATGCCTTGGTTAAAATTACAAATGAGAAGGGAAAAAAGCTGAAAAGTAAAAGTCCAAAACCAGGTGGCTTTACTAATGAGTTCTACCAAAAACTTAAAAAAGGTTTAATACCTATCCCTCACAAAAAATTGAAGAAAAGGCAATACTTTCTAACACATTTTATGAGGCCAACATTACCCTGATACCAAAAACTGGCATGGATAATTAAAATGAAAACTACAGATCAATATCTCTGATGAATATGGATGCAAAAACACTAGCAAATTAAAAGAATACATTTAAAAGATCAAACCATCAGAATCAAGTAAGGTTCATTCCAAGAGCACACAAATGGTTCAACAGGTCAAATGATCAATGTGATACACCACATTAACAAAATGAAGGATAAAAATCATATGATCATATGAGCAGACACAGAAAAAAAAACACACTTGAAAAAATACATTATCCATTTATTAGTAAAACACTATATAAAAACAGGTCTAGGAGGAAAGTACATGAATACAATGAAGTCTATGTATGACAGACCCTCAGCTGATATTATAGTTAATGGTGAAAAACTGAAAACTTTTTCTCTAAGGTCAGGAACAAGAAAAGAATGTCCACTCTCACCACGTTATTCACCAGTACCAGAAGTCGTAGCCAGAGTGATAAGAGAGGAAAGCCATCCAAGTTGGGAATAGAGAAGTAAAATAGTCAGTTTGCAGATGACATTATTCTTTATATAGAAAACCCTAAAGGGTCCACTAAAAACCTCTTAGAAACAATAAATAAAGTAGTGGGATACAAAAATCAGGGTACAAAAATCCATTGTAGTTATATATACTAAAAATAAAATGTCATTTAAACATTCCATTTGTGGTAGACAAAAGGAATAGATATACTGTATACCAAGGAATAAACTTACATTGAAATTATAAGGCATTATTTCTTTTAATTTAATAAATCTTTATTGTTCAGATTATTATAATAGTTTCTCCTCTCCCCCCCCCATAGCTCCCCTCTACCCAGTTCCCACCCCACACTCTGCCTTTACCTCCCCGACACTGTCCTCATCCAAAGGAGTACAATTTTTGTCCAGTCTCTTCCTGCACCTCCTATACCACTTTCCCCCTGAGAATTATCAGTCCAGAACCACAGGAAAGCTGGCTGAGTGGAAATTCTACAACTAGGGATATCTGCTTTCACCACTTATTCAATACTAGAGGCCCGGTGCATGAAAATTGTGTACTCGAGGGGCAGGGAGAGGGGAGTCCCTCAGCCCAGCCTGTGCCCTCTTGCAATCTGGGAGCCCTCAGCGAATGTCTGACTGATGGCTCCACAGGGAGCTGGCCTACGCCAGCAGTCAGGCATCCTTAGTGCTGTCACTGCTTCTGGCTGAGCAGCATCCCAATTTGTGCATGGGTAGGATCCCTAGGCCTGAGTACAATCAGAACCTATCTGTGGGGTGACTGGCAGGGAACCTTCTTTGGCCGGCCTGGTGCTGCCTGCTTGCTGACCCTGCCACCGCTGCCAGTAGCCTCTCGCTGCGGGAGGTGACCAATGGAGCAAGTGGGAGCCAACACCAGGCCACTTGCCAGCTGTCCCCACCCCCCACTGTTACTGCCAGTTGCCTCCCTCTGTAGGATGACTGGTGGTGTGATTGGGGGACCCCCACTGGCACCAGCCTTGGCTGGCCTGGGGCTTGTGGGCTGGGGGAAGCTCCTGCATTGAGTGTCTGCTTCCTGGTGGTCAGCACACATCATAGCAACCCGTGGTTCTGCCAGTGGTTCTGCTGTTTGGTCAATTTGCATACCAGGCTTCTATTATATAGGACAGGACTTCCAGTACACAGTCATCAGACAAGAAGAAAACATAAAAGGTACTAACATTGGAAAGGAGGAAGTAAAACTGTCATTATTCACAGATTACATGATATTGTACATAGAAAATCCTAAAGACACCATCAAAACACTATTAGATTTAATAAATGATTGGAAATGTAGCAGAATACAAAATTAACACCCAGTAATCTATGGCATCTTTGTAACTAACAATTATTTTCATTTACCACTGCAACAAAAAAAATAAGATACTTATAAATAAACTTAACCAAGGAGGTAAAAGGTCTATACTTAGGAAAATATAGGATGTAGATAAGAGAGAAATAAAAGAATAGACTGTGTTCATGGATTGGTAGGATCAACATCATTAAAATGTCCATACTACCCAAAGCAAACTATAGATTCAATGCAACCCTATTAAAATATCAATGGCATATTTCACAGACCTAGAGAAAATACTCCAAAATTGTATTGGGACCAAAAAAGACCCTGAATAGCTGCAGCAATTTTGAGAAAGAAGAACAAAGTTGAAAGAATCACAAAACCAAATATTAAGCTATATTATAAAGCCACTGTAATCAAAATATCCTGGCACTGGCACAAGAACAGGCGTATAGATCAGTGGAACAGAACAAAGAATCCAGAAATCGCCATTATATTCAATTAATATTGGACAAAGGAGACAAGAAAATACAATGAAGCAAAGACAGTCGCTTCAATAAATGATATTGGGAAAATTGGACAGATACATGCCAAAAAATGAAACTAGACCACCAACTTATATTATACACAAGAGTAAACTCAAACATTCAAAATGGATAAAATACTTAAATATAAGATATGAACCCCTAAAAATCCTGAAAGAAACCATAGGCAGCAAATTCTCAGACATTTTTTCTAGCAACATGTTTATAGATACATCTACTAGGACAATGAAAACTAAGGGGGAAAAATGGGACTATATAAAAAAGTAAGAAGCTTCTGCACAGAAAAAAAAATCAATAAAATGAAAAGGGAGCCCACTGCATGGGAGAACATATTTGCCAATGATACATTTGATAAGGGGTTAATTTCCAAAATATATAGGGAATTTATACAACTTAGCAAAGAAAGACAATCCGATTTAAAAATTGGGCAAAGGACCTAAATAGAAACTTCTCCAAAGTGGACATACAGAAGGCCAAGAGACACATATGAAAAAATGCTCAAAGTTACTAATCATCTTAGAGATGCAAATCAAAGCAATAGTGAGGTACCATTTTATACCTTTCAGAATAGCTATCATCTTATTCTCTATTCTCTATTCTCTACTCTCTACCCAACAAATGACAGGTGCTGGCAAGGATGTGGAGAAAAGGGAGCCCTAGTACACTGCTGGTGGGAATGCAGACTGGTGCAGCCACTGCGGAGAACAGTGTGGAGTTTCCTCAAAAAATTAATTATGGAACTGCCTTTTGACCCAGTGATCCCACTTCTAGGAAAAATCCTAAGGAACCCAAAAAACTAATAAAAAAGATTATACGCACCCCTATGTTCATAGCAGCACAATTCACCATAGTGAAGATCTGGAAACAGCCCAAGTGCCCATCAGCAGATGAATGGATTAGAAAACTGTGGTATATTTGCACAATGGAATACTTGGCTTCTGTAAAAGAGAAAGAACTCTTACCATTTGCAACAGCATGGAGGGACCTGGAGAGTATTATGCTAAGTGAAATGAGCAAGTCAGAGAAAGATAAGGATCCCACGATATCACTCACATGTGGAATCTAATGAACAAAATAAAAAGATGAATAAAAAATAGATCCAGCTGAAACCGGTTTGGCTCAGTGGATAAAACATTGATCTGAAAGTCCCAGGTTTGATTCCAGTCAAAGACATGTACATTGGTTGTGGGCATATCCCTGGTGGGGGGTGTGCAGGAGGCAGCTGGTCAATGTTTCTCTCTAATAGATGTTTCTGGCTTTCTGTCCCTCTCCCTTCCTCTCTGTAAAAAATCAATAATATATATATATATTTTAAAATAGATCCAGAGACACAGAAGCATGGAACAGACTGTTGAGCTTCAGATGGAAGGCAAGGGAGGTGTGTGGGTGGGAAGAGATCAACCAGTGAAAATATATGCATATATGCAAAATCCATAGACAATAGGGTGGTGAAAGTACAGACAATAGGGTGGTGAAGGCCTGGGGTTGAGGGCAGAGGCAGGCTAGAAGTGGTCAATGTGGGAGAAAGGGGAACTTATGTAATAGTTTCAACAAGAAAGATTATTTTTAAATGTTCATCTTTGTCTCTCATTAACTTTTTTATGTTGAAACCTATTTTGTTAGATGCAAGTATAACTAACACCTTGCCAGCCATCTTGTGAGGGCATGAGGGTTAATTTGCATATTACCTCTTTATTATATAGGATATGGCCCTTCACAGAAAATTTTACTAATCCTGACTTATAACAAGGGCTTGACAATTGAATCATTGGGACCAGACATCAAGATTTCCTTTCTTTGAATAGGCCCAAACTTTTGACATATGTGTACCCCTTCTACAATATAATTTTCGTAACGCTGAGTACCCCTTGTACTCATGAGAACATAGACTTAGGCGCAGCTAAGCACGATGCAGTGCATATCCCCACCAAACTCCGGTGCAACATGTACCCCCACCAAACTCCTCCTGTGCCCCTGGGGATACGCGTACCACACTTTGGGAAACACTGGAATAGGGAATTACTATCTTGTCTTTAAATTGCTCTGAAATTTAAATGAGATAATGGCTTAGAAAAGTATAAAAGCACCATATAAAGACAATAAAGTGGTAAAATGAAAAACATGATTTTTATTCTCCCCCTTTCTTCCTTTACAACTTTTTGTTAAACTTTGAAATTTATAAAAATTTCACTCCTATTTTCATTTCTTTACATTCATTATTATTTTGTATTGGTTTCAGGTTTTATGATAGTTACAGAATAGTGGTTAGACAATCCTATACTTTACAAAGTTCCCCAGTATTTCCAGGACCCACCTGGCATCATACCATCATTACAACACATTGACTGTATTCCCTATTTAAATGACAATGGGTTTCCAGTCTTTTGTGTTGTTTGTCTTTCCTTTTCTTTCTCACTTCTTCCCTCACTTTCTTTATATAGTATCTCAATTGGTCTCAAAGCTGATTGAAGGCACTGGGACATGCTCAATCCATTTTATAGACCAGGAGATTGAGGCCAGTTCCAGTTGGCTGTGGAACTTGACTCAGCCTGGGCGTCTTCCCATGCCCCTTGTCCCCCATCAGGCCCACCTGTGTCTTGGGGCCACTGCAGAATCTCTCTCTCCGTGAGGCAGATCCCTGCCCACTGGCCCCTGCCCCAGCCTGAGCCCCCTCCTGTGCCTTAGATCTGTGGCATTGGTGACAGCGCACTCCTAGCAAGCCTGGTACCCAGAGGGGCACAGGGTCAGTTCTTTGCCCAGAATGCTAGAGGTTGCAGGTGCATTTGCAGATGTCGCCCAGCGCCTGCTGGCGAAGGCAGCGCCTGTGTGGGGTGTCCTCATAGAGGGACGGTGTGGCGCCGTTCTGTGCCCCTTAGGCCGCCCTCCTCCTGGCCAGCTGCTTTGCGAAAGCCGTGCCTCTGCTAGGGCTCCACCTTCCCCTGGGTCACCTCCTTTCTTCCACATTCTCCCTTCATCCATCCCTCTCTCTTGCAGTGCTTGCACTCCAGGCCCAAAAGAAAAGTAACAAGGCCAAGAAGGACAAAGCCCAAAGGAAGTGAGTCTTGAACTGTCACATCCTATTCTCTGGATTTCCTCCCACACCTCCTCTCTGTGTCACATCTTGAATGAGCACCCTGCGGCCCAGCAACATGGCCTCCGGTGGCCTGGTAGAATCTGTCTCCACGAAGCTGTGGCTAGAGGCCACATGACTGCTGGAAAGGGATGCTAGGGGCAGACTGGAGCCCAATTGGTCATTAGCTCCCCAACTCCAGAGGAGGTACCACAGGCTCATGTCCTGGCCACAGACCCCACACCTCCTCTGTCCCCCTCCCTGCCCTCTGCCTATCAGTCATGACCATTACGAAGTCCCAACCCAATTTGCATATTCCTCTCTTATTATATAGGATTTTCGTCTGTATTGCTTGGGTATTATTGTTGATATTTTTGCTCTTTTCTCTCCTGTTTCATACTTCTTATTGCCCTCCTTCCTTTTCTTATTCTATTTTTCTTTTCCATTAATTCTTTCACTTCACACTTCTCTTGTCTTCTACCTTTGCATAGTTTATTAACTTACTTTCTCTGTTTTCTTGTCTTTTTTTTAACCATTTCCCTTTTGCTATTCTCTACTCTTATCTTTTGCTCTCCCTTCTTTCAGAATTTTTTTTTCTGTCCCCTTTCTCTTCCAGTATTATCTTTATTTGTTAGTTTACTATTAATACTATTGTCTTTTTCTCTATTTCTTCATTGTTTACTAGAGGCCCAGTGCAAAAAATTCGTGCACAGGCGGTGTCCAACAGCCCAGCCAGCACTCTCTCCAATCTGGGACCCCTCGAAAAATGTCCAACTGCCCATTTAGGCCCAATCCCACTGGGCAGTCAGACACCTTTCTCACAATCCAGGACTGCTGGCTCCCAACTGCTTGTCTGGCTGCCTTCCTGATTGCCCCTAACTGCTTCTGTCTGCCAGCCTGATAACCCCCTAACCACTCGTCTGCCAGCCTGATTGACACCTAAATGTTCCCCTGCCAGCCTGATTGCCCCTAACGGCCCTCCTCGGCTGGCCTGGTCACCTCTGAGTGCCCTCATCTGCTAGCCTGGTTTCCCTGAACTGCCCTCCCCTGAAGGCCCAGGTCCCTCTCAACTATCCTCCCCTGCTGGCAATCTCATGGTGGCCATCTTGTGTTCATATGGAGGTGGCCATCTTTGACCACATGGGAACAGCCATCTTGTGTGTTGGAGTGATGGTCAATTTGCATATTACCTCTTTATATATAGGATTATTCTTATTCTCTTTTTTAATTCTCTTTTCTTTTGTGGTTGTTTTTGCTGTTGGCAGGATGTTTTGTATGTTCCTGTTTGTTTTGCTTTTCCCTGTCAGCACCTGTACAACTCTCCTACTGTGCTTGTGGCTGACATTTAAGTCTTTAATCTATTTGATTTATTCTTTTGTTGTGTAATAAAGTGGTCTAGTTTCATTTTTTTTTTGCATGTATTTGTCCAATTTTCCAAACACCATTTATTGAAGAGACTGTCTTTACTCTACTGTATGTTTTTCCTCCTTTGTCAAATATGAATTGACTATAAAGGCGTGGGTTTATTTCTTGGCTCTCTGTTCTGTTCCTTTGATCTATATGTCTCTTTTTATGCCAGTACCATGATGTTTTGATTGCTATGGAGTTGCAGTATAGTTTGACATCAGGTAGCATGATTCTTCCAACTTTGTTCTTTCTCAAGATTGTTGCTTTTTTTTGTGATTCCTGTGTGCATTTTTGGAATATTTGTTTTAGTTCTGTGAAATATGCTATTGGTATCTTGATAGGAATTTGATTGGATCAATAGAATAGTTTTGGGTAGTATGGATTTTAAAAAAATCAATAAATTTTACTTTTAAAATATATTTATTGTTATTGTTGAGTGCATTACAGGCCTTCACACACTACTGTCTGTGTCTAAGGATTATGCATATATGCATACAATTTCTTTGGGTATTCTCTGGCTTCTCCCCCACACCCCTTACTTCTGAGATCCATCAGACCATGCCGTGCTTCCATGTCTCTGAGCCCATTTTGTTCAGTTGTATAAATTGTTAATTAGATTCCACATATAAATGAGATCAAGTGAATCTTGACTTTCTCTGACTGACTTTTTTCACTTAGCATAATACTCTCCAGGTCCCTCCTGTCTCAAAGTGTAAGAGGTCCTTCTTTTTTTACTGCTGCATAGTATTCCATGGTGCAGATGTACCACAGCTTCTTATCCACTCATCTGCTGATGGGCACTTGGGCTATTTTCAGGTCTTAGCTCTTGTAAATTGTGCTGCTATGAACAAAGGTGTTTTTCTGTGTTTGTTTTTGTGTTTGTTTTTGTTTTTTTTGGTTGGTGTTTCAGGAACTTTAGGATATAGTCCTAGAAGTGGGATTGCTGGGTCAAATGGTAGTTTTATTTTTAAATTTTAAAGGAAATTTCACACTGTTTTCCATAGTGGCTATACCAGTCTACTAGTACTTTCCACCAGCAGTGTACTGGGTTCCCCTTTCTCCACATCCTCACCTACACTTGTTTGCTGATTTGTTGATGGTAGACAATCTGGCAGGTACAATGTGATATCTCACTGTCATTGTAATTGCATTTATCTGATAATTAGTGACTTGGAGCACTTTTTTTAAATTGAAATTATTTTTAAAAATTATTTTCACTAACTGGGAACAAAGATTCATCCTAAGTTATGGCAACATTGGTCCATGCCATATGCCTGTCAGCCTGTGGACATGCGGTTTCCCAGGTTCAGCCTGGCTTCATCACACGTCTGTGATCAGTAACTGCTGAAGTCAGACTGCTTATGGCACCAGCTACTCTCCCTTTGAAGACATTTATCTTCTCTTACTTCTCCGTTCTCCTGTTTTCAACTTAAACTACTCAGATGTTTGAAACTTCTGTTCTGTTTGGATGAGATCACTGTCCTCAACTGACTAACATGGTACATGCTGAGCAGTGGCACCTCTGAATGTTCACTTTATTAGTCATGGATATTTTAAATGCTACTATTTGATGAATGTAAGTTTTCACATTGTTGCTATTTCTGAATTTAAATTTCATTGAGAACACTGACATTCTTCTATATAGTCAACTGCCAGGGCCTTAGAGACTAATAAACATGTCCATGTCTTTTCAGGTACAGCTTTTTATAGCAAGGGCTCATCTCAGCTGGATTTTTCAGTGTATGTGGGAGGGAGCTCACCTGTTAAAACCACTATGGCAACCTGCCTCAAGTCTGGTGAGACTCTGTGTCTTGGCTCTGTGGATTGTCCCTATGGTAGCTACGGATTCCCAGTTCTGGAACCTTCTCTCAGAGGCCTGAGTGCTCCCAGAAACGTTATAGGACAATCAGGGGCCTCTACCACAGGGCTGTTTACCTGAAAACCACCATGTTCCTTAGAACAATTCCCAAGGAAGAGGATGCCTCTACTGGACATCAGGGGAACTTTCCCAGGGGTTTGGAGAACTAGCTGTCAAGAAAAACAAAACTTGACCTCTAGTAGGGGTGCTCCATGATGAACCATCAGGCTTGCAAGGGTAAGCCGTGTTTTATAAATAAACCACAGAGCGCTAAACTAATCTTCTGTTAAATTAAATTAAATTCTGGGGTGCAGCAGCTTCAGATGTCTCCAGTCTAAGTCAGGAAGAATCTATGGATTTAAGTTGACAGAAGGCACAAACCTAGATGGGATCTAAAATCATTTGCCATGATAAACAGAAAGATAACAGGAGGGGCAGGCAATATGAAAACTACCGTTAGCAGAAAAGGCTTGTCCCACGAGACCCAAGCTTTATGTTGCTACTGATTATGAAGGCAGGAAGTGGGGTTATCTTCTCCATTTTCAGATTCACTATAGCAGTAGTTTCTGTATTTGAGAACAAGGTTGCAAGGCTCTGTCATTAGATCTAAAATTACTAGTTTCTACATCTGCCACCTGGGGAAGTTACCTCATAACCAAGCGTCTCAAGCTACCATAGCCCAATGCTACTAAAGCACAGGATGTGGCCTCGAGTTGCCTCCAATGGGAGGTTGAGAAAATGGACTTCACACACCCCCACCTTTGGCAGTAAAAATACCAAGTGTACATTGGTGTAGCATAACTCTTTCCCACTACCTTTATTAGCCATAAACAGCAAGATCTCTCTCTAAAGATGGGGAAAGCGGACTGGTGTGCCTCAGTGGTTGAGCATCAACCAATGTATGAAACAAGAGGTCTCAGCCAACGATGGCACATGCCTGGGTTGCAGGCTAAATCCACAGTAGGGGGCTTGCATGAGACTTGGAGCACTTTTTTATGTCCCTTTACCATCTTTTTGCTATCTTTGAAGAAGTGTCTAGGTCCTTCGCCCATTTTAAAAAATATTTTATTTATTTTTTACAGAGGAAAAAGGGAGAGGGATAGAGAGTTAGAAACATCGAAGAGAGAGAAACATTGATCAGCAGACTCCTGCATGCCCCCCACCAGGGATGTGCCTGCAACCAAGGTACATGACCTGGATCTTAATCGAACCTGGGACCTTTCAGTCCAAAGGCCGATGCTCTATCCACTGAGCCATTTTTAAGTTGGGTTGTTTGTCTTCCTTTTATTGAATTGTATGAGTTCTTTAGATATTTTGGGAATTACTCCTTATAAGATGTATCATTTGCAAATATGTTCTCCCATACAGTGGGTTCCCTTTGCATTTTGTTCATGGTTTCTGTTGCTGTGCAGAAGCTTTTTAGTTTGATGTGGACCAGTTTGTTTATTTTTCCTTTGTTTCTCTTGCACTGGGAAGTTTATCTGTGAAAATTCTGCTATGTGAGATATTTATGATCTTGCTGCCTATATTTTCTTCTAAGATTTTATGGTTTCATAACTTACAATTAAATCTTTTATCCATTTTGAGTTTATTTTTCTGTATGATTCAAGTTGATGATCTAAGTTTTTTTGCATTCACCTGTCTAATTTCCCCACCAGCATTTATTGAAGAGATTATCTTTACTTCATTGTATGTGTTTGCCCCCATTGTCAAATATTAATTGAGCGTAGCCAGGACTGGTTTGGCTCAGTGGATAGAGCGTTGGCCTGGGGACTGAAGGGTCCTGGGTTCGATTCTGGTCAAGGGCATGTACCTTGGTTGCGGGCACATCCCTGGTGGGGGATGTGCAGGAGGCAGCTGATCAATGATTCTCTCTCATCGATGTTTCTAACTCTCTATCCCTCTCTCTTCCTCTCTGTAAAAAATCAGTAAAATATATATTTTATATATATATATATATATATATATATATATATATATATATATATATATATTTTTTTAATATTAATTGAGCGTAATGGCTTGGGCCGATTTCTGGGGTCTCTGTTCTGTTCCATTGATCCATTTGCCTTTTCTTGTGCCAATACCAGGCTGCTTTGATTATAATGGCTTTGTAGTATAGTTTGATAACTGGTATTATGATTCCTCCAACTTTGTTCTTCTTTCTCAGGATTTCTGTGGCTATTCGGGGTCCTTTTTGATTTCATATACATTTTTTGGATAATTTTTCCAGATCTATGACATATACCATTGGTATTTTAATGGGGATTGTGTTGAATCTATGGATTGCTTTGGGTAGTATGGACATTTTAATGATAATTCTTCTAATCCTTGAACACAGAATATGTTTCCACTTGTTTACATCCTTCTCTATTTATTTTTTCAATGTCCTATACTATAGGACCTATAGTATTCTGAGTAAAGGTCTTTTACCTCATTGGTTAAATTTATTCCTAGGTATATTTTTGTTGTTGCAATGGTAAATGTTGTTTTCTTAGTTTCTGTTTCTGATAGGTCATTATTAGTGTATAAAAATGCCATCAATTTCTGGCTGTTAATTTTCTATGCTGCTACATTGCTGAATTCACTTATTAACTTTAGTACTTTATTGGTAGATTTTGTAGGGTTTTCTATGTATAATATCATGTCTTTCTGTGAATAATGACAGTTTTACTTCCTTCTTCCCAACTTGGATACCTTTTATTTTTTCTTCTTGTCTGATTGCTGTGGCTAGTACTATGTTGAATATGAATGGTGAAAACAGACATTCTTGTCTTCTTCCTATTATTAGGGGAAATGGTTTTAGTTTTTGCCCATTGAATATGATGTTGGCTGTAGGTTTATCATATATGGCCTTTATTATTTTGAGGTATGATCCTTCTAATCCCACTTTACTGAGAGGTTTATGTCAAAAAGGGTGCTGGATTTTGTTGAATGCTTTTCTGCCTATATTGATATGGTCATGTAATTTTATCCTTCATTTTATTAATGTGATGTATCACATTTATTGATTTGTGAGTATTGTACCAGCCTTGCATCCCAGAATAAATTCCACTTTGTTATGGAGTGATGCAGTCGTAAGTCAAGAATGCCAACAAAGTCAGCAAGAAGCTGGAAGAAGCAAAGAATGGATTCTCCTTTAGACCTTCCAGAGGGAGTTTGGCGCTCCTGGCACCTTGCTCTCAGACTCTTAGTCTCCAGAACAATGAGAGAATATGTTTGTTATTTTAAACCACCTAGTTTGTGGTAACTTGTCACAGCAAGAACAGAAAACTAATACAACCACAAAGGGGGGAAATCTTACAGAGCAGAAGTCTGGCAGGCACTACCTTAATCATGTGGTCAATAATGAAACAAACTGAAATTTGGGCGATCCACTAGAATGAAATGAGAACATAGTATCCTATCTGTGCCATTATTGCCAGAGATGCATCACCTGATCTAATAATGAGGAAATGTCAAACAAACCAAAGTGACAGACAGTCTCTTATGGTGATCTTTAGCAGGATCAGGGTAATACACGTCAAGGACCGACTGAGAAGCTCTCTTGGTGTAAAGGGGACAAAAAGAGACATAATGAATGAAGGAAGTATCTTATCTCGGACTGGATCCCTCTCTAAAGACCATTTTTGAGTGGGTTGATACAACTTAAAATAAGGTCTGAGGATCAGATGGAGGTCATGTTTAGCATTTCCTGATCTTGATAGCATTGTGACTATGTAGTTGAATGTCCTTGTAAGAATTATATATTAAGGTTTTCAGGGACTTGGGGGATGTGTTCAGCAACTTGTTTCAAATGGTTTAGAACAAAACTATCCTTTGTACTGTACTTCCAACCTTTTTATATGGCTTAACACAATAGAAATTTACTTTCCCATAGTTTTGGAGGATAAAAGTCAGAGATCAAGGTGTCAACTGAATTGGTTCCTGTTCAAACTTTGAAACTCTGTTCCAGGACTCTCACATAGCTTCTGGGGACTTCTGGCAATCTCTGGTGTTCTGTGGCTCCTGTTGCATCGTGTTCAATGGTTGTCTCACTGTTTATGTGTTTGTGTCCCAAATTTCTCATTATAAAGTGACATATTAGATTAGGGCCTTGGCCTATACTTATAAGAACTCATTTAAACCAATTATGTCTGTAACTAGAGGCCCGGTGCATGACGTTTATGCATTGGGGGGAGGGTGTCCCTCAGCCCAGCCTGCATCCTCTCCAATATGGGACCCCTCTAGGTCCCAGTAGGATCAGGCCTAAACGGGCAGTCATACATTCCTCTCACAATCTAGGACTGCTGGCTCCCAATTGCTTGCCTGCCTGCCTTCTTGATAGCCCCTAAACACTTCTGCCTGCCAGACTGATCACCCCTAACCACACCCCTGCCAGCCTGATTGCCCCTAACTGCCCTCTCCTGCAGCCTGGTCACCTCTAACTGCTCTCCCCTTCAGGCCTAGGTCCTCCCCAACTGCCCTTCCCTGCAGGCCCAGTTGCCCCTAACTTCCCTCCTCTGCCAGCCTGGTCACCCTTAATTGCCTTCCCCTGCAGGCTTGATCACCCCCAACTTCCCTCCTTTGCAGGCCTGGTCCCTCCCAACTGCCTTTCCCTGCTGGCCATCTTGTGGCGACTATCTTGTGACCACATGGGGGTAGCCATCTAGCGTGTTGGAGTGATAGTCAATATATTTACATAAAACCTATCTAATAAAAGGCTAAAATGCAAATCGACCAAATGGTGGAATGGCCAGTAGCTATGATGTGCACTGACCACCAGAGGGCAGATTCTCAATACAAGAGCTGCCCCCTGGTGGTCAGTGAACTCCCACAGGGGGAGCACCACTCAGCCAGAAGCCAGGCTCATGGCTGGTGAGCACAGTGGTGGTGATAGGAGCCTCTCCTGCCTCTGCAGCAGTGTGGAGAATGTCCAACTGATGGCTTGAGGCCTAAGCAGTCAGTCAGACATCCCCTGAGGGGTCCCAGACTCCAAGAGGAAGCAGGCCAGGCTGAGGGATCCTCCCCCAAGTGCACAAATTTCATGCACCGGGCCTCTAGTTTTCAAATAAGGTCACATTCTGAGGTACTGAGACTAAGAACTTTGCTAGCTACAGAAGACAGAGTGAGGCAGTAAGCTTTTTGCTTTGGAAGATTGGGGTCTGTGAAGCATGTTCATTGGTTGAGTTTTAATTTTGTAGACTGTAAGAAAAACAAAGAGAATTACAATGATAGCAATGGTTAGTCTGATCAAGTACCAATTGATGTTAGAAAACTATGTGGTGGCGTCTATTCATTCTAAATGTCCTTTACCATATTTCAAGTAGTAGTTTGTTTTTCATGTTTATTGATAGTAAATAATGACTTTTTAATTTATCTTTGTAATATGTTTACTTTTTTAGTAAGGTTATTATGAAAACTAGAGGCCCGTTGCATGAATTTATGCACCAGTGGGGTCTCTCAGCCTGGTTTGCAGAATTAGGCCAAATCCAGCTCTCTAACACCCCCCTGAGGGGTCTTGGATTGCAATTGGGCCGAGGGACCCCACTGGTCAGGGCTAGGGAGGGACACGGGATGTTGGCCAGCCAAGAAGGGACCATGGGAGGGCTCCAAGGCATGTCTGCCCTGTCTTGCTCAGCCCCAATAGGCTGGACCCCAACACGAGCTAACCTACCAGTCAGAGCATCTGCCCCCTGTAGTCAATGCACATCAGAGTGAGCAGTTGAGCAGCCTTAGCATATCATTAGCATATTATGCTTTGACTGGTTGAACAGATGACCAGACACTTTACCTAATAGGCTTTTATTATATAGGATTCTCCACAGATGCTTTTTTTTTTTTTTTTTTTTTTTTTTTTTTTTTTTTTTTTTTATCTCCCCATTTATAATACAGACCAGGCAAAGGGCCTGAGCCTAGATGTATATGGCGTGAGTTTACTCTGCCTCTAATTTCTGTACAGTCAGGGTAAGAACAGTCTGTGGTAAGCACTAGGAGGCCCCTCAATTGATGCTTTTTAACATCAACTCACTGATGGTGACTACTACTCCATTTTAAAGTGTTGACACATATGTGCTTATGTTTCCAATCACAATTAAGCACTTGTCTGTGTGCTATGGTGTTCTGTTATTCCCCCAGATATTTAATGGTTGTTTCTATTGTCTGTAGTCTAGTTAATATTTTTTTATTTATGTGCTATTCTATAGTGAATATTCTAGTTATGTTATAGGCCATATCTATAATAATAAAATTGTAATATGCTACACCGGACGTCCTCCCAGACAACCTTCTAGACGAAGCCAGGGCTGCAAGGGCCAAGTCCCTTGCATAATTTTGTGCGAGTCTCTAGTTGTCTACAAATGTGGCAGTATGTACAGACTCAGAAAGGGCCATCACGGCGATGCTAGCAGTAGTAAAAATAACAACAGCCAAGATAATGGCTGCAATAGCATTCTTCAAAATTTTTTGGGCCATAATTGGCTTAATGCTTTTTTTTAAGACTTTGATAGCTAATGACCCTTGCCATTTCCTGGTGAGATTAATAGGTATTAGGATTTTTGCTTGTCTTTAAGTATCATAATAGTGTTGATGTTCAATGAAATAATATTCTGGGTGCTAATACAGGATGCAGAATAAGCTCCTTTTTCAACATGTAATAGAAAAGATGCACTATGGCTTATTAATAGATCGGGGCCCATAACAAAGACATAGGGGTAAATGGTGCAAGTTAGGCTATTGTCAGTAAGATTATTAGTAAAGGTTATATTATAGTGGCTGGAGGAGATCTGGCAGTCACAGTGCCATGCCATGATAGGGTTTAATCCGACGAGCTGGAATCCATAGAGAGCCTGTGGGGGTAGAAGCACATGAATATCCTTGTATCTATGTTAATAATTCATTGGGTCCTTGAGCCCTATTTTTTGTTGTTTTATTAGTATGTTTTTTAATGTTGAATGGGCATGTTTAATAATGGCCTATCTTTGTGAATTGTAAGGGATTTTTATGGAATGTTGAATGGACTAAGTCATAAAAGGAGTAAAGTCATGGCTGCTATAAGCAGGCCTATTGTTAGTTTTTATTTTGGTTATAGTTATAACTAGAAATAGATTTTATTGAATTTGTGTAAAGAAATATATTGTTATTTATTAAGAATTATTAAATTTTGGAGAGACAGATAGGGAAAGAAGCATATAATTTATTAAATTGTTTTATTAATTTTTTATATTTGAAAAGTAAAAAAGTTTAAGAACTAGTAATATTTTTTATTTAGTTAGTGTTATAATAAAATTATTTTTCATTTTTTGTTAGTATTTTTGTAAATTTAGATATTTTATAGAGTAATTAAATGATGTGGAATTTTGTTTTTTTTTTGTAAAATATAATATTTTAAAATAATTAAAGTTATAAATAAAAATATAATATAGTTATTATTTGACAAAGTTTTATGTATTTTAGGTAGAAAAAAACTTATGAGAAATAAAATAAATATTTGAGGCATTTTAGAGTCTATTGGAATGAATTAAAGTCAATTTTAGGTCAAGAAAATGTTTTTTAAAGTTTAAACTTTGGGAAGGTAGTTAAATATATTACATTAAAAGATTATATATTATTATTAAATAGTATTAAGTAATTTATTTATTTAAAGTAATTAAGTTTTTTATTATAATATAATCATCTCAATAATATATATATAATTTTTGTTTTTAGGCAAATATAGGGAAGAAATTTCCCTTTTATTTTTAAACAAAGGCTTAATTTTTCAATGGAAAATATATTTACATTTTTAAAAAGTATAATAGAGATAATATGACCTTGACAATTTTTAGGAGCCTGGAGAAAGGGTAGGTGTTTATGTGGGGAGATGACAGGTCCTGGGGTTTGTTCCCAGGACTGTAGCAATTTTGGGATCTTTAATGGCTTTAGATAAAAGTACCTTTTTTTTCCCTTCTTTGTAAGGAGATTATCTCTTTCCCCCAACACCTTACTGTTGTTTTTTTTGCAACCTATTTAACGGTATTTTTATAACTCCAGTCCTTTAAGATAAATACTTGGGAGTTTAAATAATTATATCTCATATTTTTCTCTTTTTGAGTAGACTAGTGATATGAAATTTTGTATATAAGAAGAGATTTTAAAAACAGGAAAAAAATCTTCCACACAAGGCGGGCTCGGACATTAGCCTTAGAATTTTATTTTATATTAGGGCAGTGGTTGGCAAACTGCAGCTCACATTCTCCTCTTTGGCCCCTGAGTGTTCTAATGCCACTTCTTCAAAATAGACTCACTCAGGCCAAAAACTGACTTCTGTGCATGGGCCACGAAGTTTCAATCGCACTGTACATGCATGCTTGCATGTGGTATTTTGTGGAAGAGCCACACTCAAGAGGTCAAAGAGCCGTATGTGGCTTGCAAGCCGCGGTTTGCTGACCACTGTACTAGAGGCCCAGTCATGAAATTCATGCACGGGGCTAGAGAGTATTCTTCAGCCGAGCCTAAACCCTCTGCAATCTGAGACCCCCTCAAGGGATGTCCGACTGCCATTTAGGCCTGATTCCAGTGGTGGTTTGGGCCTAAATGGACAGTTGGACATCCCTCTCAAAATCCCAGACTGCTGGCCCCCAACTGTTCGCCTACCTGACTGCCCGATTGCCCATAACAATCTTCTGCCTGCCAGCCTGATAACCCCCTGTAACCACTTCCCTGCCATCCTGATCAACACCTAACTGCTCCTCTTTTGGCTCGATTGCCCCTAACTGCACCTCCAACCCCAATGGCCTGATCATCCCTCACTGCCTTTGTGTGTGGGCCTGGTCACTCCTAACTGTCCCCGCTGCTAGCCAGGTCACCTCCAACAGCTCCCTTCCTGCTGGCCTGGTTACCTCTTACTGCCCTCCACTGATGGCCTGTCCACCCTCAACTGGCCCCCTCTGCTGGCCTGGTTGCCTCTAACTGGCCCCCCACTGCCAGCCTAGTCACCCCTCATTGCCCCCCATGCCAGCCCAATTACCCCCAACTGTGCCCCCTGGTCACCCCCAACTACACCCCCCTGCCAACCTGGTCACCCCCAACTGCTCCGTCTGCCAGCCTGGTCTCCCATGCAGCCTGCTGTTCAGTCCTTTAGTCATCCCTCGCTAATACCCCTGCCGGCCTTGGGGCATGAGGGTTAATTTGCATATTACCTCTTTATTATATAGGATTAATCCAGTATAGTAAAGAACATTAATTAGTAACTAAGTTTTATTATAGACAGACAAGAACTTCTACTAGCTAAGAGTTTTTAGTGGCTGATGTTTTGAGAGGGAGAGTAGGAAGGGTCCCCAAGATTAAGAATTCTTGGCAGCTGCTGTGAAGTTCTTGCAATTCTTGACATGTGTTCAGTCTGCTACAAGTAGCTGTGGCCCCTAGTAAAGTGGAATATGTCCCATGTTTAAGCAAGTTAAATGAAATGACAAAGCTAAAAAACAATAATTAATAGGGACATTATGTTCAATAGTTATAGGTATGCATAATTTATAGACAAGACTTAATAAACCAGAGTCCTTTTCATGGGTCTTTTAGAAGATGTTTATAGTGCTTGGGAGTTAAAACCAGAATGTGGCCCAGAGGGTTCTGGATGGGGTGGTCAGTGAACACCTACAAATAATCTGTTGTTTATATATTTTTCTAGGGGCCTAGCCCACGAATGCATGCACCTTGAAAGGAACTGTGGGTCGTAAGGCTGTGGTGGGCACAGAGGGGAGTCTCGGCCCATCTTCTGCCACCCTACCTGGCCTCTCCCACCATGGCCCAGTCCCCTGTCTGGTGGCAGCCCCTCTCCTGCTCCTGCTACCGCCACTCCCACAGCTGACAGTGTCAGCCCCACTCACAGGCTGATAGTGTGGAGCGATTGGGGCCAGTGCCAGCAGCAGGTGCGATTACCCAGCAAAAAATTTTCAGTAACCACCAGAGGCTCACCCCAATGGCAGCACCCAGTGCCCCACCTTGGTCTGGTGCCCCTGCTCACCTGCTCCACCATCCTGCTGCCACCGATACCTGCCATGTTCCACGTGTGCCCAGGTGGTCAGCGCACGTGGTAGGAACTGGTTGTTCGGTTGTTCCACCATTCGATCTATTTGCTTATTAGGATTTCATATATATAGATTATATTCTGCTTTCCATAATAAATGTTGACTGGCATCTAGAGTTGTTTCGGCCAAAATTACCACAAACAACTCTGAGGAGTCATGTGATATTTTTCAGACAAGGCATTAAGGAGTCCTTTTGTAAATGGACTGTTTGCTCCATTTTCTCTAATATTTTTTCTTATTCTTAAAAAGGTATTAAAGGAGAGTGGCTTTTGAATTCTATTACCTTGTTGATCTTGCATAACTGGGCAAGCCAAAAGCTTTCCTTCTAACCTGGCTTGCCTGACACAGGACCCCATAACTGAGTATCTAGTTTAGGGGTGTCGAACTCAATCAGAGAAGGGGCCAAAATCTAAAATCCAGCCTAAATCGCAGGCCAAATGGTTTACTGAACAGTCATAAACTGTCATTGTGATGGAAACGCAGCGGAGTGCAGTGATGACAGCGCGGTGCGGGCCACATTGCAAGGCCTGGCGGGACGGATTTGGCCCGCGGGCCTTGTGTTTGACACATGTGATCTAGTTGATGAGCCTTCCCACACTGGAGATGGAGGGTTGGGAAGTATTTCCTCCAGCAGCGGGGCTTTAGGTATTACAGGCTCAGAGGCTCTGCTTCAGGAGGAGGGGGCGGTGATAAATCCTCCTGTCGCTCTGTAGGCTTTTGATCCTCTATATAAAGTGGGCACAGTGCAGCTCAAACAAGAGCCCACACAGTTACTGATGATGGGGCACTTGTTCTCCCTGGGCCTGATTTCTCTTTAAATTCCTGACCACTTGTTCTCAGAGATTAAGGTCTAGAGTTCCAGCATCAGAAAACCAAGTATTATAAATTATAACAGTTTGTAATAAGCGTTTTAGTTGTTATTCAGTAACAGAGGCATCACCTACTTTTAATAACTGTTTCAGCACTGTTATATATTGCTGCTATTCTGTGGACAACTGTTGTCCCATTATGAAACCTTAGTTGAGAAAAAAAATCTCTCGAACTTGGAAATCCCAAACAGGCTTCAATGACTTATTGTGCAGTTACTTTTGTTTTCTTCCTCTTTGTTTTTGAGGGTTTTGCTGCATTTTGTTGTGTCTAAGTCCTCACACAGGGCACCATTTGCCAGAACTGACCAGCAGACCCTGAGCGATGGATGAATGGATTACTCTGACACATGTTTCTGTGAGAGGGCTAAGGGGCTGCCTGGCAAGAGGCACCAGACTGCCATGTTCTCCTGCCTTCTTAGGATTTTATTGTCACAACAGCTTGAACTAAAATTAACCTCTAGATACAATCAGCAGGTAAATATCCTTGAGAAAGCACATGCTTCAACAAGGTCAGGTCTTTAAAGACCAAACATAGAGATTCTAGTAAAACACCTGGGGGCTCTTACTTATTTGGAAAAGTCAAGGCAGGGGCTGCCACTTTAGGCAAGTTTCCACTAGAGGCCCCAAACCTTTTGTAGAATCCTCCTTACATACTTTCCAACCAAGTCCCATGCTCCCCACAGGACTTAACCATATACATTTTTGGAGACACACTTCAAGCCTTTGAACATAATTGGTACACAAAAACATTGTTGTTATTTCATACGTGTATGGGGGGGAAGGACTCTTATTCACCAACATCTCAGACAAAGCACACTCATTGATTTGTGCAATGATGAATTATGTAGTTTAAACATCTTAAAATATAGGGTATAGAAATCTGTTATTATATATCTATAAGCATTTGCATAACAATCATTCATTCTCAAATTATGAAATTATCTTTCTCATCAGAGTGTTGCATGGCTATAATCTCTCGACCAGGTTCACATGCCCTAACTACAAGGAGTCCTGCAAATTTTTCATATTGTAATTTGTATAGTAGGAAAATTAACTCAAAGTTTTTCCCCTACTATTATCAGAAGTAACTTTCACTCATTCATTCATTATTTGTTATTTACATATTCACTCAACACATTTAACAAGTCTCTTCTATTAAGGGAAGACAAACCAGACTCTCACTTGGAGCATCAGGTGGAATGAGACACATAGGTAAGCACTTTAGTAAAGTGCTGGACATTAAAGAAAATATCTGGGCAGTTTTCAAAAGGAAGAACTTCTCCTGAATCAAGATGGATAGAGGTTTCAGAGCAATTAGTTATTCCATTATTTTTTTAGTTTGAAAGTGTTTCAAAAGAAGAGGAAAATAACATCACAAAGATTATTTTAACCTAAGTGAATAATAATAGCTAAATTTGATTGAGTCAGATTATTTACTTAATTTTCACAGAACACCAATAATGAGGTACCACTATTGACTCCACTTTGCAGATGAGAAAACAAGCATCTTGATCTTACTTACCAGACTTCACACAACTAGGAAGTGATAAACCAGGAATTTAACCCATATTTCTCTGACTTTAGACCCCTTTCTCTTAGCCAGTACACAATAAATTTTATCATATTCAATTATTTAGTACGAGAGCCCTGGTGCACGAAATTCGTGCAGTGGTGCAGGGTGGGTGTCCCTCAGCCCAACATGCACTGTCTCCAACCTGGGGCATCTCTCTCACAATCTAGGACTTCTGGCTCCCAACTGATCGCCTGCCTGCCTTCCTGATTGCCCCTAACCACTTCTGCCTGCCAGCCTGATCACCCCTAACCAGGGGTCTTCAAACTGCGGCCCGCGAGCCACATGCGGCCTGCAGAGGAGTCTGATCCGGCCCGCCAGGTTTTTTGGGCAGTGAGCGCAGCCAAGGTGTTACAGTAGGAATTAGTAGTTCATATAGTCCGGCCCTCCAGCTCTCTGAGGGACCGTGATCTGGCCCCCACTTTAAAAAGTTTGAGGACGCCTGCATCCCATGCCAGCCTGATTGATGTCTAACTGCTTCCCTGCCAGCATGTTTGCCCCCAAATTTCCTCCTCTGCCAGCCTGGTCACCCCTACCTTTCCTCCCCTGCATGGTTAATCGCCTCCAGCTGTCCTCCCTTGCAGACCTGGTCCCTCTCAACTGCCCTCCCTTGCAGGCTTGGTGCCTCCCAATTGCCCTCTCCTGGTGGCCATCTTGTGGTGGCCATCTTGTGTCCACATGGAAGCAGCCATCTTTGACCACATGGGGCAGCCATCTTGTGTGTTGAAGTGATGGCCAATCTGCATATTACTCTTTTACTAGATAGGATAGAGGCCTGGTACATGAGTAGGGGCCAACTGATTTTCCCTAAAGGGTGTCCTGGATCAGGGTGGGGGTTCCCTTGGGGTGTGGGTTTGCCTGAGTGAGGTGCCTGTGGTGGTTTTCAAGCCAGCCACACCCCCTGGTGACCCAAGCGGAGGCCTTAAGATCTGGAATTTATTTACCTTTACAATTGAACTTTTGTGCCTTGAAGCAGAGCCACACTTCCTGTGGGCTCCGTGGCGGCAGCCATTTCTGTTGGGGTTTATGAATCTTCTATAATTGAAACTTTCTAGCCTGAAGTGGAAGCCTGGGCCAGCCAGGGTATGCACAAAGCTTTGCTTCTTCCATTTCCAGGGGCAACCTAAGCCTCCTGCTCTTTCGAACTTTGTGGCTGCCATCATTTCTGTTTGGATTTGTTTATCTTCTATAATTGAAACTTTGTAGCCTTGAGTGGAGGCCTAGGTCGGCAAGGGCATGTGGAAAGCTTAGTTTCCTCCATTGCCTGGGAAATCCAAGCCTCTCTCTTGCTCTCTGTGGCTGTAGATATTTTAGTTGTGTTTATTTGCATACTTGTTCTGATTGGCTGGTGGGCGTGGCTGGTGGGTGTAGCAGATTGATGGTTAATTTGCATATTACTCTTTTATTAGGTAGGATTTTGTGTAATTATGGATGTGTCTATATGTGTGCATATATTGTATATATGTATGTGTGTGTGTGTGTGTATATATATATATATATATATATATATATATATGGTCGGGTTCTCCAGAGAAACAGGATCAATAAGGATGTTTGTGTCTATTATAAGGAATTGAATTAAAATAATATAATTGGTAATTATTAGATATCAAGCTCCAAGATCTGCAGGATCACTCTGTAAGATGGACCCCCAGGAGAACTAATAGTTTAATTTCATACTGAGTCTGAAGAACCAGGAGAGCCAATGGTGTAGTTTCAGTAAAAGGGCCAACACACTTGAGATCTAGCAGGAGCCAATGTTTCAAACTGAGTTCAAAGGCAGGAAAGAAGCCAATGTCCCAGTTTGAAAGAGATTAGGCAGAAAGAATTTTCTCTTGGGTGACTCTCTTTTTATTTTATTCAAGTTTATTTTCTCTTCCTGTTTTATTCAGCTTTCAACTGATTGGATCATGCCCACCCATATCAGAGAGGACAATCTTCTTCACTTAGTCCTGATTAAATACTATTTTCATCAAAACACCATCACAAAAACACCCATAATGATGTTTGAACAAATATCTTGCATTCTGTGGTTCAGTCAAGTTGACATATAAAATTAGCCATCACAGTATATATGTTGATGCTCAAACAACAAAGGTTTGAACTGTAAGAGTCCACTTATACATTGATTTAAAAAATATATTTATTGTTGAAATGACTATATATGCTCCCTTTCCCCCCATTGATCTCTTCCAGCTGCCCTCAACCCCCACACCCTATTATCTGTATGCATGTATGCATACAAGTTCTTTGGTTGATCTCTTCCCACCCTCTCTTGCCTTTCCTCTGAGGTTAGATGGTCTATTTCACGATCCTATATCTCTAGGTCTATTTTTGTTCTTCAGTTTATTTTGTTCATTAGATTACACATATGAGTGAGATCATGTTATACACTGATTTTTTTTTAGTAAATACTGTAAATGCATTTTTAAATGATTTTCTTAACATTTTAGCTTATTTTATTATAAAAATACATTATCCTATCTAATAAAGAGGGAATATGCTAATTGACTGCCCCTACCCCAAAGATGTGAGCTCCCACAGCCTATAAGGAGGGAATATGCTAATTGACTGCCCCACCCTCAAAGATGGTAGCACCCACAGCCACAAGATGGTGGTGCCCAGTCCCCTCAGCCTTACTGGGGCAGCAGGTACATGGCAAGATGTTTTGCCGTGTGCCTGCCTCTGGAGTTCCCCAGTCCCTTCAGTCTACCAGCTGTCCAGGGCAAGATCGGGGCACAAGCAAGCCTCAAATGGCGGCTGCCCAGCCAATGCCCGAGACACAGACAAGCCTGAGGCTCAGGTAAACAGGGCCAGTCAAGGCTTGTGCTTCCAGCAGTGGCAGCAGCAGAGGTGTGATGAGAGTGTCGCCTTCCACTGATTGCCAGGGCTCCGGGACTGAGAGGGTATAGGCTGTGCTGAGGAACCCCCCCTCAAGTGAATTAATTTTTATGCACCAGGCTTCTAAAATAATGCATATAACACAAAATATGTATTAAGCAATTATTTATGTTATGGATAAGGCTTCTGGTCAGCTGTTAGAAGTTAATATTGGGGGAGTCAAAGCTGTATGTGAATTTTCGAAAGTAACACTTTTTTTATTGGAAATAAGGGTAACAAAAGGTTTGAGCCAAAAGACCTGGTTTATTTTTTGTAGTGACAGAGTGTGCTTGGTGGCTGCTGGCAGCCATGCTGGATTGAAGAGCATTGCTGCCAGAGAAGGCTGACAAAGAGGAATTAAGTGCTTGGGATTTGGCTCTCCTAACTTCCATGTTGTTTAAGGGTAAAGTGTGTGTGTGTGTGTGTGTGTGTGTGTGTGTGTGTGTGTAGAGAGAGAGAGAGAGAGAGAGAGAGAGAGAGAGAGAGAGAGAGAGAGAACGAACTAGGCAAAAAAGTGGACATTGATAACAAGAATTGACTAGTGTCTATTCAGCCCAGTCTGAGAGTGAAAGGGAGATGCCATTTCTTGCAAACACTGGTGTGGTACTTTCACATGGTGATGGGATTGTATTTCTAAACAACACTCACAGTCAGGGTGAACTTTCATATCGCTCATTTGTTTGGGTTCCCCATGATACCATCCTGCTTCCTATATTAGTTTGGTTAGAGTAAATCTGATTCTTTGATGTAGTCACACTTGGGGGTCTCTGGTCACCCTTTTCCCTAGTGCTCTGATAACTCCCCATTACATGGCCTCACTGCCCTGATATCCATAATAATTACAGTTTTACATTTGGAGACCCTGTGCTCCGGGCCATAGGTGACTGGATACTTGGTCTAAATTGGGTTAGATACTATGGTTGTGACTGAAAAATGCTGGTCAGTGGTCTTAGAAAATCATTGGAAATGAGGACATCTATTTGTGAGCACTAAACACTGACTCAGAGCGAGAAAGAGAAATGTGCACAGCTGGATATATAAAAATACTTTGCGAGTGGAAAGATGGCGGTGTAATAGACAGACGAGTGCAGACCCTTGTCCTGGAGGAGAAAGAAAGAATAGGTGAGGGTTGCACAGGGAGCATTTGTTGGTGAGTTAAGGCACAGCTGTGCTCCAGGAGAAGTTGGGGGACTGCTGGACGAGGTTTCCCTGACTGGGCAGCCCCCACTGCTGCTGGGTCCTCTACTGGAGGTGCGGGCTCGTACGCGGATACCGCACCATCTTGAAGGAGAAAGTGGATCTTATTGGAAGCTTGAAAAGCTGCAACTGCACCACCCACCGAACAGCTGCAAGCCCCAGAACACCAGGCCCAATTGGTGCAAATACGTGGATTCGGAGGAGCTTTGCACCCCACCACGGAAAGGTCAGATTTAGCCTGGGATAAGGTGAGGTTTCTGGCCCCAGTGGGAGAGAGAAATGCCTGCTTTGCAGGAGCTGGAAGACCGGGGAAGTCTGGGCCTAGAAAAATTAGTGGCTGTGAGGTGTGATCTGTGAATGTGGAGGGGGGTCCGCAGAGACGCTAACATGAGGGATCTCTAAAAAGTGGCCCATTTTGTTCTGACACAAATGGATGGCCTATGAGTACTAAAAGTGAATCAGCTGCTTGGACCCAAGGAGGAAATGAGGACTGCACATACTTGTCTGCAGCCTCGTTGTTGTTCGTACACTTGGGCTTTTTCCTCTTCAAATCCTTGCTTCTGATTACTAAGCCCAATACATAGGATCACCCATTTGGGGACACCCTGGGAGATTGCAGGGGGAAATTGTTTTTCTGGAACCGGGGGATCAGAGCAGGGAGTGACCATCGGAGAGCCAGTTCTGAGGCAGCCCACTCCTACAAACTGGTATTGAGTGCCATAGGGAAAGAAGGATCAAAACACAGGCTAGGGAAGCCAAATAGATTTGAAAGTCAATCTGGAAACACTGCCACCCAGGGGCTGAATCACAAATTGACTCTTGTATAATCAAAAATAAAGGAATACCGCCGAAACTGGTTTGGCTCAGTGGATAGAGCATCGGCCTGCGGATTGGAAGGTCCTGGGTTCGATTCCGGTCAAGGGCATGTACCTTGGTTGCAGGCACATCCCCAGTAGTGGGTGTGCAAGAGGCAGCTGATCGATGATTCTCTGTCATCGATATTTCCAACACTATCCCTCTCTCTTCCTCTCTGTGAAAAATCAATAAAATATATAAAAAAAATAAATAAAAATAAAGGAATACCAGAAATTTAAGATGCCTGCTTAAAAATCAGGACTGGTTTACAACACTGAGGAGTGGTGGAATGCAGGGATCTGCAACACTGTCCTGATTGGGAAATGGGTGCACCAAACAGAACAACAGAGGAAGTGAATGACCTTCACTACTGCAATTTTATTTATTTTTTTTACTTTTTATTATTTTTTATTGTCATTTTATTCATCTTTCACTTAAACTAATTTTTTTCTTTCTTTTTTGTCACTTAATTTTACCTTTTTAATTATTACATTTTATTTTCAATCAGTATTATTATTACTACTATTTTACCTGTGTTTTTTTTTTAAGTATCATTTCATTTTCTCTTTATTTTACTTTGGGATTAGTGTTCTACATTCTATTTTCAGCTTTCCTTTAGCATCATTTTATTCTATCTCAACTCTACTTTATGCCATCACTCTCTTCCTAACTTTTCCCCTTTTGGTGTCCTGTTTATCTTACCTTTTCCTGCTTTAGATTTTTCCTATTCTTTCTACTTACTCCATTATAATTTCACACTACTTATATATCTAATTTCCAACCCCCTGCTCCAAGTCCATACACACCTCTTTCTGTCTTAACTATCCAAAAAAATCTTTTTTTCTCTGTCCTTAGGTTGTTATTTGAATGTTGACTATATTGATTTTATATGCTTCTTTGTGAGATTGTTTTTGCTTATTCTTTTTTCTTCTTCTAATTTTACTTGCCTCGCTTGATATTAGTTGTTGTTTATAGTTTATATTAATCTCCAGGTACTTGTTGCTGGCATTTGCTGGGATTAGTGGCTGGTCTCTTGGAGTTTTCTCCCCATATATATTGTTTTTGTTCCCTTTTTTCTTTCTTAGTCTCTTTCTTTACTCTCTTACTTTTTTTCTTTCCTTTTCCCAATTACATTTTGGCACTCCTTTTTTTTTTTTTCTTTTTTCTTTTTCCTCTCCTTCTTTCTCTCCTATCCCCTAATTTGCCTTTCTCTGGTAGTCACCTATATTGGGGGTCAGTAATATCTTAAATACATTTTTGTTCAGTGCCTTGTGTGTTGTATTTGGTTGTGTTCTATTTTATGCCTTTAAATCAACACAAGAGAGAGAGAACTACATAACCAGACATCTGGAGAAGAGAGACTATAAGGAGACAAAGAAACAGCACGCATATGAAAGGAAAGCAGGCATTGCCAGAAAAGAAAGTAAATGAAATAGAGGCAAGCAACATTTCAGAGAAAGATTTCAGAAAAATGGTCATAAGGTGGCTGAAAAGAATAGAAGTCAAATTTGATAATATGAGTAAGAACCAAGAATAAATAAAGAACCAAGAAGAAATGAATATGACATTGCTGCTGTAAAGAACTCAATAGAAAGCATCAAGAGTAAACTAGAAGAAGCAGAGGACCACATCAGTGAGCTAGAAGACAAGTTTTGAAAAAATACCCAATTAGAGCAGCTTCTAGGAAAAAAAAAAAAAATCAGGAGGGGAGCCTAAGGGAATTTTGGGACAAGAAACAAAACAACATCAGCACAATAGGAATTCTAGAAGGAGAAGAAACTGAGCAAGGGATAGAAAACCTATTTAAAAAAATAATGACAGAAAACTTCCCTGATATAGGGTAGAAAAAAACTCACATAAATCCAAGAAGCTCTAGAGTCCCAAGCAAAATGAACCCCAAAAGACCAACACCAAGACACATTATAATTAAATTGGCAAACACCAATGACAGAGTAAGAATATTAAAAGTGGCCAGAGAGAACAGAAAGTTATATACAAAGGAACCCCCATCAGACTAGTAACTGATTTCTCAACAGAAACTCATCATGCCAGAAGGGAATGGAATGAAATATACAAAGTCATGTAAAGAAACGGTCTGAATCTAAGAATACTATACCCTGTAAGGCTATCAATCAAAATTGAAGATGAAATCAGGAACTTCAGAGACAAAAAAAGAACCAAGGGGATTTATCATCACCAAACCAGCAATGCAAGAAATTTTAAAGGGTCTGCTGTAATATTATTTATATATATATATATATATATATATATATATATATATATATATAGCAAAAAAGGAGCACAGGAGTAAAAAATAAAAATAAAACAAGACCCGTATATCTGCTTTCTACAAGAAACCCACCTCAGAATAAAAGACACACACACACCTGAGGGTGAAAGGATGGGAAAAGTTTTTTCAGGCAAATGGAAATGAAAAAAAAAAAAAAAAAGCTGGGGTAGCAATACTTATATCTGACAAATTAGATCTCAAATACTTCATAATACCAAAGGGAGCAATCCAACAAGAAGAAATAACTCTGGTAAACATGTATGCACCCAATACAGGAGCACCCAAATATATAAAAAACTTCTGAAGGATATCAAGGAAGAGATTGACAGCAATACACTCATAGTAAAAGACTTTAATAACCCACTATTACCATTGGACAAATCTTCTAAACAAAAAATCAGTAAAGAAACATCAATCCTAAATGACTCATTAGACTAAACAAAATTAATTGACATCTTCAGAACATTCCACCCCAAAGCCACAGAATATACATTCTTCTTAAGTGCACATGGGTCATTTTCAAAGAGAGATCATATGCTTGGACATAGGCAAAGTCTCTTCAAATTCAAGAAGATAGAAATCATACCAAGCTTCCTCTCAGATCACAGTGGCATAAAACTGGAAATCAACTACAATAAAAAAATCAAACACATGGAAACTAAACAGCATGCTATTAAACAATGACTGAGTTACCAGAGAGATAAAGGAAGAAATAAAAAACATCATGGCAACAAATGACAATGAAAAAACAACAATCAAAATCTATGGGACACAATGAAAGTAGTCTTGAGAGGGAAGTTCATAGCTGTACAAGGCTACTGCATAAAACAAGAAACAATGGTAATAAATTACCTAACCCTACAACTCAGAGAGTTAGGAAGGGAGCAACAAGAAAACCCCAGTGTAAGCAGAAGAAAGGAAATAATAAAGATTAGAGTGGAGATAAACGACATAGAGATCAAAGAAACAATACAAAAGATCAACAAAACCAAGAATTTATTCTTTGAAAGGATAAATAAAATTGATGAACCTCTAGCCAGGCTCACCAAGAAGCAAAGAAAGAAGACCCAAATAAACAAAATCAGAAATGAATGAGGTGAAATTACAGCAGATCCCACTGAAATACAAAGGATTGTTAAAAAAAAAAAAAAATACTACGAACAACTTTATTCCAGCAAACTGGACAACCTGGAGGAAATGGACATATTCCTAGAAAAATATACTCTTCCAAAAATTAGTCAGGAAGAATCTAAACAGCTCAATGGGCCAATAACTATGGAAGAAATTGAAGCAGTCATCAAAAAGCTTCCAGCAAACAAAAGCCCGGGGCCAGACGGCGTCACAAGGGAGTTTTACCAAACATTCAAGGAAGAACTAAAACCTATCCTCATCAAAAAATTCAAGAGGAAAGAACACTCCTAGCTCCTTCTATGAAGCCAGCATCACCCTAATACCAAAACCAGATAAAGACAATACAATGAAGGAGAATTACAGGCCAATATCCCTCATGAACATAGATGTCAAAATCCTCAACAAAATTCTAGCAAATCAGCTCCAGCAATACATCAGAAAGATCATACAGCCTGACCAAGAAGTATTTATTCCAGGAATGCAAGGATGGTACAATATCTGCAAATCCATAAACATAATACATCACATAAACAAAGTGATAGGTAAAAATCACATAGTCATATCAATTGATGCAGAAAAAGCATTTGACAAAATCCAACACCCTTTCTTGATTAAAAACTCTCAGCAAGGTGGGAATAGAAGGATCATAACTCAACATAATAAAAGCTATATATGATAAACCCACAGCTAACATCATTCTCAATGGGCAAAAACTAAAACCATTTCCCCTAAGAAAAGGAACAAGACAGGGATACCCAGTATCACCACTCCTATTTGACATAATACCGGAAGAATTAGCCATTGTGATCAGACAAGAATAAATACAAGGCATCCAAATTGGAAAAGAAGAAGTAAAGCTGTCCTTATTTGCAGATGACATGATATTATACATAAAAAACCCAAAAGATTCCATAAAGAAAAACCTAAGAGACTTAATAAATGAATTTTGCAAAGTAGCAGGATACAAAATTAACGCCAAGAAATCTATGGCATTTTTATACACCAACAGTGAACTTACAGAAACAGAGACTAAAAAAGCAATTCCATTTTCCATTGCACCAAAAAAAAAAAAAAAAAAAAAAAAAAAAAAAAAAAAAAAAAAAAAATTAAGATACCTAGGAATAAACTTAACCAAGGAAGCAAAAGATCTATATGCGGAAAACTACAGAACACTGAAAAAAAGAGATAGAGGAAGTTGTAAACAGATGGAAGAACATACTATGTTCATGGATTGGTAGAATCAACATCATTAAAATATCCATACTACCCAAAGCAATCTATAGATTCAATGCACTGCCCATTAAAATACCAATAGCATATTTCACTGACCTAGAAAAGAACTCTCCAAAAATTCATCTGGAATTAAAAAAAAAAAAAAAAAAAAAAAAGGCCCCAAATAGCCACAGCAATCCTGAGAAAGAAGAACAAAGTATATTTCAAGCTGTATTACAAAGCCACTGTTCTCAAAACAGCCTGGTACTGGCACAAGGACAGACATATAGATCAGTGGAATAGAATAGAGAATCCAAATATCGACCCAAACCACAGTGCTCAATTAATATTTGAGAAAGAAGGCATGAACATATAATGGAATCAAGACAGTCTCTTCAATAAATGGTGTTGGGAAAATTATACAGATACATGCAGAAAAATGAAACTAGACCACCAACTTACACCTTACACAAAAACAAACCAAAATGGATATAGGACTTAAACATAAGACGGGAAACCATAAAATTACTAGATGAATCCACAGGCAGCAAAATCTCAGACACATGCCGAAATAACTTCACTGATACTGCCCCTAGGGCAATGGAAGCTAAAGAGAAAATAAACAAATGGGACTACATCAAAATAAAAAGTTTTTTTTTTTACAGCAAAAGAAACCATCAACTAAACAACGAAAAAGCCCACTGTATGGGAGAACATATTTGCAAATGGTATCACTGATAAAGGTTTAATCTCCAACATCTACAGAAAACTTACACAACTTAATACCAGGAAGATAAATGATCCAATAAAAAAAATGAACAATGAACTTAAATAGAATCTTTTCAAAAGAAGACAGAAGGAAGGCCAAGAGGCACATGAAAAAATGCTCAAAGTCACTAATTATCAGAGAGATGCAAATTAAAATGACAATGTGGTACCATCTCACACCTGTCAGATGGCAATCATCAATAAATCAACAAACGACAAGTGCTGGCAAGGATGCGGAGAAAAAGGAACTCTCGTGCATTGCTGGTGGAAATACAGCCTGATGCAGCAGCTGTGGAGAAAAGTATGGAGTTTCCTCAAAAAACTGAAAATGGAGCCGAAACCGGTTTGGCTCAGTGGATAGAGCGTTGGCTTGGGGACTGAAGGGTCCCAGGTTCAATTCCAGTCAAGGGCATGTGCTTTGGTTGCGGGCACATCCCCAGTAGGGGGTGTGCAATAGGCAGCTGATAGATGACTCTCTCTCATCGATGTTTCTAACTTGCTATCTCTCTCCCTTCCTCTCTGTACAAAATCAATAAAATATATTTTAAAAAAAACAAAACTGAAAATGGAACTCCCATTTGACCCAGAAATCCCACTCCCAGGAATATATCCTTCAAAACTGGAAACACTAATCAGAAAGGATATGTTCAAAGCAGCACAATTTACCATAGCTAATATTTGGAAACACCCTAGGTGCCTGTCAGCAGATGACTGGATCAGAATACTATAGTACATCTACACAATGGAATACTATGCTGTCATAAAAAGAAGGAATTCTTACCATTTGCAGCAACCTGGATGGAACTGGAGAACATAATTCTAAGTGAAATAAGCCAGTCGAGAGGATCCAAGATGGCTGCTCGGGTAAACATCTAACCGCAGCAGCACACAACAATTTCAATGGAATACAACTAAAATGTAGAGTGGATATCCCCCAGAGCTACAGGTAGTCGACTGACTGAAAATTCTACAACAAGAAGGAAAGAGAAAACCAGAAGGAAAATCAGAGGAGCTGAAAAAAAGCCTAAGGTACTGAGATTTTCTGCGCGCTCACGCACACGCGCGCGCGCGGAGAGGCTGCAGCCGGAGAGGAGGAGAGGGCTGGGTGCTGCCTGGCATTCCCCAGCAGGAAGGAAATAAAACCCCCAGCCTGGGCTGAACCCCCGAACTGGCAGCGCTGAGCCCCAGTTATGGGCCAGACCCTGGGGACCCAGGCTCGAGTAGGGGGGGACAGGGCTGTGAGGCAGAATCCAGGGGAGCGGCGAAAAGCAGAGCCCCCGGAGTTGCGCACATTGTGTGCAGATGACAGAATGTTGACTCTGATGCTGGATTACCCTAGTGGGAAGAAACAAAGCCTCTGGCGGCGCTGAGCCTCAGTCCGGACTGCTCTGAACCCCAGTTCTAGGCCAATCCCTGGGAACCCAGGCTCAGGCAGGGGGAGACGGGGCTGTGAGGTGGAATCCCAGGGGAGCGGCTAAAAGCGGAGCCCCCAGAGTCACGCACACTGCGCGCAGAGGACAGTCTGTTGACTCTGATCCTAGACTCCCCTAACGGGAAGGAGAAAAACAACTCCAGACTGGAGGAACGCGACGAGGAGCAGGAGCCCCTGCTGAACACCGGCCAGCCGGGCACCAGCAAGGAGCCAGGCGACGGGGCCCCCCGGGGGGGAGGTGCCCCTGAGCCTTTGACCGCTGAGCGCGGGCAACGGAGCCAAGGCTGGGGGCTGCTTCCTGGGTGGCGCCGACCCTGGCAACAGGCTGAAGCAGTGCAGGAGCCCGCAGAGAACAAAGGAATGCCACAGGCCAACCTGCTGAGCTCCCAGGACAAGGAGGAAGAAACCAAAGAAGTTCTCAATGTGAAGAAATCAAGTGAGAGCAAAAGATAGTAAAATTACTTAAGAAAGAATACAAAGAAGATCTTGAAAAATCAAAGACTAAGTGAGAACTCAACTCACCAGCCAACATTGCAACATAAATGCGTTGTTTGTTTTTTTTAAAAAAAAAAAAAAAAAAAGGACAGAATGTTGGAACAGCGGTGGCCAGGCCTAGAGTGGCCAGGCACAAGGCAGTGGCAGCCGGGCCCGGAGCAGCAACGGCCAGGCCCCAGAGCAGCAGCAGCCAGAACCAGAGCATCAACAGCCAGCACTGGAGCAGCCAGACCTGGGGCAGTGGCAGCCAGGCCTGAGCCGGAGGCGGCCAAGCCCAGGGTGGCCAGTCCAGGAACACCCAGACCCGGAGTGGCCGGGCCCGGAGAACCCGGGCCCAGAGCAGCCGGGTTGGGAGCAGCCAGACCCAGAACAGCAGTAGCCAAGCCCGGAGCACCCAGGCTGGGAGCGGCCAGACTCGGAGCAACAGCTGCCAGGCTGGGAGCGGCCAGGCCCGGAGCAGCAGCTGCCAGGCTGGGAGCAGCCAGGCCCGGAGCAGCCGGTCCTGGAGCAGCCGGGCCCAGAGCAGCCGGGCCTTGAGCAGCCGGGCCCAAATCAGTCAGGTTGGGTGCGGCCAGGCCCGGAGCGGCAGCTGCCAGGCTGGGAGTGTCCAGGCCCGGAGCGGCCGGGCCCGGAGCAGCTGGGCCCAGAGCAGCCGGGTCTGGTGTGGCCAGGCTCGGAGCAGCAGCTGCCAGGCTGGGAGCGGACAGGCCCAGAGCAGCCGGGTCTGGTGCTGCCAGGCCCAGAGCAGCAGCTGCCAGGCTGGGAGCACCCAGGCCTGGAGTGGCCGGGTCGGGTGCAGCCAGGCTCGGAGCAGCAGCAACCAAGTCCAGAGCAACTAGGTCAGGAGCGGCGGTGACCAGACCCGGAGCAGCTGGTTGTGGAATGGACCAGAGCAACAGAGGCCAGGCCCGGAGCAGCCAGGCCCAGAACAGCTCGCTCCTCTCCTGTCCCTGCCCCACGGCTGCCTCTCAGACATGGCTGGAAACTTTTGCGGGAACTTGAGGGTCTGCTGAACCAAGTGATGAAGGCTTAGATCTGGATGTGTTGAGTTAGTATAGCGCTGGGGTGTTGATCTGTGAGTGCTTTGGGTGGGGCCTGGATGAGGCTGGTTAACCTATTTGGAAATGTCTTTTGTGTGAAGTGTATCATTGGGCATGTGAAGTTATTATTGATATGAGAAAATGCTAAGTAACTCATATACTATCTGAAAAGGTATTTACTATCGGGGAAAGGGAGGGAGAAAGAGACTGAACATAAACTGTGCACCTATGGATGAGGACAATGGGGGATGGGGAGGGGGTGGAGGGTGGGGTGGGAACCTGGTGGAGGGGGGAAGAAATGAGGAACCTTTGTAATAATATGAACAATAAAGATTGATTTAAAAAAAAAAAAAAGAAATAAGCCAGTCAATGAAAGAAAAATACCACATGATCTCACTCATTTGTGGATAATAAAGAACATTATAAACTGATGATCAAAAAGATAGATACAAAGGCAGTAAAGCATCAAACAGACTGTCAAATTAGAGCAGGGAGTTTAGGGAGAGGTGCGGGAGATAAGAGATCAACCGAAGGACTTGTATGCATGTATATAAGAATAACCAATGGACGGAAAACACTGGGGGAGGAGGTAAAGGCATGTATAGGAATAGGGTGGGGGGGGCAAAGGTAAGATATGTACACATATAATACCTTAATAAAAAATAAAAATAAATAAAATTAAATTTTAAAAAATGTGCACAGTTGAAGAAGAGAATGGCTATTGGGTTCAACTGGCGTCCTGGATGTCCTTCTCTCTTAATAAATTCCAACTTTATTTCATAGAACCTGAAGTGATCTCTCATTATTGCTATCAAAATTAAGTCAGCCAGCTAGGGAGCACTTTACTCCTCTTTGTCAGCCTTCTCCAGCAGCACTGCTCTTCAATCCAGCATGACTGCCAGCAGCCACCAGGAACAATCTGTCACTACTGAAAACAAACCAGGTCTTTTGGCTCAAACCCTTTGTCACCCTTATTTCCAATTTAAAGAAAAAAGGTGTTTAGTTTCAAAAGTCTCTGGAAAAAAGTTAAACCTGATGATATGGGAAGCTACTCTCATTTAGAAAATGGCATTTTTCCATTTTCCCACCTTGGTTTTTTTTCCAGTGTTAGAAATGCTCTCAATGATGTCGTGGGAAAGAGACAAACACTACAACTGGATCAGCAAGCCAAATTTACTCCTGTGCAGAAGAGTGCTGTTGCCTGTTGGAAGCCGCCCATTGCCTTCACTAGCAGAGAGGTGTGGACAAGGGACCTGGAAGGCTGGTCAACCTTGAAGTTCTGAAGGTCAGAGCCAAGCACCCTCTAGTTGAGACAATGGTAGCTAAAACAACTTTGAGCTTTTAGTTTTATGTAAATCCTTGCTGATTGGCTATTATTGGAATTGCCTAAGGACTATAAGTGTATCCCACAATCTGAATAAAAGGTATAGCAATGCCAGAGTGGGTGGAGTCCTTCCCCTTGAGCTGGGCTCCAGCCTGGCCCCCAATATTTCCAATTTAATATTTTCTAGTCTCTTTTATTTGTGTGTGGCCTCCTCCAGAGCCCGAACCCTGAACCATGTGGGACGTGGGGGTTGAGGTGGGGAACACTTGCAATTGCCAGCTGGAAATCATGGGCAAAGCACACCCAACAGAAATCCTTTTGGATTTTATTTCCTGATGTGGGTGTGCCCTGCTCCTCACTCTGAACTCTGACTTGATTGGTCAGGCTTCAGGGCTCAGATTCCCATTATTGCACAATTGACTAATTCAGAGGAAGGGGAGGAGTAAGACAGAGCCTAAGATGGCAGCTCCCTGAGAATCTGAAGGTCATGTCAAAATGGCGGGACCTAAGATGGTGGTGAGCTCCTTTCTTTGACAGAAAAGACCGCTGGTTCACTCACATTAGTACCCAGGATGATATACAAATAAGAATGAAAAGTCATGAATAAAGGCCATGAAAATTGGAAAGGCTCCAATGCTTTTCTCTAGTGATATTTTAATTCACCCTCTTCCCTGTTCTCCAGCTCTTCCGGGCAGGGTGTAGGTTTTTCTATACTTTCCTTCAGTTTCTTCTTCTGTCCCTTCCCACAGACTCCTATATGAGGGATGCCCAAATTCCAGTAATTCCCCCTGGAGTTATGAGAAGACTCTTGCATATTTTCTGTGAAATAGTCTAGCTGTTTTCTCTCTCCCATTTCTCTTTCTGTTTTCATCTTCCACCTTCTACCTCCTACTCAGTCTTCTCAAGTTTAGGGTTTTTCCTTCTTGCATTCACCCAGAGCAGTCTATAATAATAGACCAGTCTTTCTGCATGTTCACGTTTGTTTAAGGTTCATCTTTTCCATTAGACCTTGAGTTCCATAGGGAGGAAGAGGTTCCATGTAGTTCTCCCTCGCATCTAGGAGGCCCTCACAGACTATTCTCTTGGTTAATTCCATTCCATCTCCTATTAGACTCTTTCTCATAGGTGCGAATCTTTGGTCTTTAAGTGAAGCCTCTCTAAAGAGCAACTTCTATTCCTGTCTGGAAGAGATTTCACAGGTCTCTGATCACCTGATTTGCACACTTGCCTTCTATTTTTTTTAGAATTAATACTCACATATTAATCTCTCCCGGTAGTTTGCAACTTTTTGAGTATAAGAAAGTGTTTGGGAACTTTGAAGTCTAAGTTTGAATCATGGGTCAGTCACTTGTATGCAGTTGTATGATCTTGGGAAAGTTAGTTCACTCTTTATACCTCAGTTTTCTCTACTGACAAGTGAGGATAATAGTATCACCTATCTCATGTAATTTTTGCAAGGATTAAATTATATACACATACTAGAGGATTGGTGCACGAAATTTGTGCATGGTACCCTCTCGCAATCTGGGACCACTGGCTCCTGTTTGCCTGCCTCTAGCTTGGCACCACCACCTCAGTTTCGTTCAGAAGGATATCTGGAAGGTCATTGGGTCTAATTAGCATATTATGCTTTTATTATTATAGACTACTGCACCCTGAAAGGAAATTAATTAGAAGGTGGCCAGTGGGGGGCGGGCGGGAGTGGGCAAGACAGGCCAGACACACTCTGGAGCCAACCCCCTGTGGCCCCTCCCTGCCTGGCCACACCTGGGGCAGCACTGTGGCTTAAAGGGTGTCTGTGAAGTGAGTGGGGTCCCTCCGGCAGGTCCCTCAGCTTGGCCTGTGGGAATCAGGCTGAAACTGGCTCGCTGACATCCCCCAATGGGTCCCAGATTGCTAGAGGACAGTTCTCAGGTGATGCACCCCAGAATCGGGCTCCCTCCTCTCTGGCTATGGGTGCATCACCTGAGAACTGCAGCTGCCAAATCACCACAGCTTGGCAGCTCCTGCTTGAGCACCTGCCCCCTAGTGGTCAATAGGTGTCATAGCTACCGGTTGGGGCATCTGTCCTCTGGTGGTCACTGTGCATTATAGCTACTGGTTGGACAGTCAAACGGTCAGACTGTCACTTAGGCTTTTATATATATAGATAAAGGAATAGTTTATGGATCTTTGGAGAGAGAGGGAGAGAAATAGCGACGTGAGAGTGCAACATCAATTGGCTGCCTCCTGCATACCCTTTTCCCCTTTGGGACCAAGCCCACAACTTGGGCATGTGTCCTGACTGGGAATCAAACCAGCAACCTTTTGAAACATGGGACAACATCCGACCAGCTGAGCCATATCAGATAGGACAAATTACATATTTTTGTATCCTCCTAAGTTCATGGTCTAGATGTCAGTTACAGTCATCCTAAGGGCTTCCTGGATTTGAAAGACCCAGATCGAAGGCTTCAGTTCTCCCTTTGGAGTTACTCTAATGTTCTCATGGCATGGCAGCTGGCTTTCTCTAGCATGCACAATTTGAGAGCTCAAGTAGAAGCCACAGTGCCTTTTATGACCTAGCCTCAGAAGTCAAACACTATATCTTCTGCCATACTCTTTTTTTTTTTTAAGTCCCTACTGGAGGATATGTTTTTGCCATTGATTTTAGAGAAAGAGGAAGGGGGAGAGAGAGAGAAATATTGATGTGAGGGAGAAACATCGGTTGCCTCCCATACCCCCCCAACTGAAGATTAAGCCCAGTACCTATGTATGTGCCCTGACTAGGGATGAAACTTTGCTGAACTGGATAATGCTCCAACCAGCTGAGCCACCCAGCCAGGACCCTTCTGCCATATTCTTATTGATCACCCAGACCAGCTATTAGAGTGGAAGGACACTGTTCTATGGCATGGATCCCAGGAGAGAAGTCTTTGAGGGTGATTCTGGAGGCTGGCTGTCACATTTATATTGTTTTCCTCCAAGGGTCTTAGCATAAATATGAGGCTTCAGTAACTGCAGATATTGGGATACATGTTGCCTAGAGAACTTCAAGGAAATCAACCAAAGGAAATAATTCTACAGCCTCATCTTTTTTCCTCTTCTCTCCTTGTACTCTCAGTTTAAGTCAGACTGAATTTCTTTTTTAAAAATATATTTTATTGATTTTTAAAAATATATTTTATTGATTTTGTACAGAGAGGAAGGGAGAGAGATTCAGAGTTAGAAACATCGATGAGAGAGTCATCTCTCAGCTGCCTCTTGCACAACCTCTACTGGGGATATGCCCGCAACCAAGGTACATGCCCTTGACCGGAATCGAACCCGGGACCCTCAGTCCCCAAGCCGATGCTCTATCCATTGAGCCAAACCGGTCCCGGCTCTATTTGATTTTTTACAGAGAGGAAAGGAGAGAGATAGTTAGAAACATCGATGAGAGAAACATCAACCAGCTGCCTCCAGTAGGGGATGTGCCTACAACCAAGATACATGCCCTTGACCGGAACTGAACCTGGGACCCTTCAGTCCACAGGCTGATGCTCTATCCACTAAGCCAAACCGGTTAGGGCCAGACTGAATTTCTTGTGGCTCTTCAGAGCCCACCTGGCTCTTCTCTCTCATTGTAAGGCCTGTGCATCGATGGTGTTTCTGTTTGAAAGCCTTCCTCTCCTCTTCATTTGGCTGCTTCCTCATAACTCAGGACTCAGCTTAAACACTACTTTCTCTGGGAAACTCCCCTGATTCCCTTAGGGCCCAAAGGCTTAGGCTATCACTGTTGTGTGTACTTTGTCTCCTGAAAAGGACCTTATCCAGTGTTTAAAATTCAGGCATTCACAAGTGAGAACATCTGATGAAAAGGGATGAAATAAGGTGCAAGAAATAAGCATGGATATTCTAAATAGAAGTTCCAAAATTACCCTTTGTGATAATAGGATGTTTTTCATTCATGCTGTAAAATACAGAAGCCACTAGCCACATGCGGCTATCGAATTGAAATGAAGCTAGTATGACTGAAGAACTGAATTCTATTGAAAGACTCAGGAACTGTATTGTCCCACACAGCTCTTAAAGGAACAGACCTGACTGAATAGAGGATAGGGTAGTGGAAAGAACTGGAGGCTAAGCTTCGCCACATGGAGAGTAGGCCCCTTCAGAAGCAACCATGATAAACTAAATCTAGTGCAAGATAAGTGCTTGCCAAGTAGTATTATAACCTTTTGCAAGGCTATTTGTGATTGAACTGGATGCTCTGAACAATTAAAGGGTCTAAAGACAGAGATTGGTTGTCTGATGGCAATATCAAGAGATTTTTGTTGTTGTTGTTGTTTGTTTTTGTTTTGTGGGGCATGGACAGAGGGAAGCTTTTGTCACATTTGCCACCTAGCTTCAGGGTCAGAACCACTGTCTTTTAAGAGGGTCAACAGTTGTAATGGCTGTCTCCAAATTTGCACCTTTTAAGACAAATCCAGAAATAGCCTTCTTTCCTCCCTCTCTTTCCCTTCTTTTTTTTCATGGCTTTGAGAAGTTACCTACCAAAGGGCTCAAACTGTGGCAAACTGGGCTAAAAAAAACTGGGCAATTGTCTAAACTGGGGCCTCTCACATGATTGAGCCTTTCAGGGAAAATCAGACCCTGAACTGTCTGCCTACAGGCTGAGCCAACCTTTGTAAAAGTGCCTGGAACTGTATTTCAAAAAATAGGACCAAAACTTTTTTTTGTCAGATCAGAGCTGAGCAGCTATATCCTCCTTAGAATCTTTACCCGAGAAGCCTGCAAAACAGCTCCATTCTGAGCAACCATGGTAGTGCTTTTTAGATCAATCAGACAGTGAGGTTTTGGGATCCTCATTTGCATAAGGATGAGCAGGACCTAGGGCTGCTGGCTCTGTTAGCTCCCCTCTGACGCTGGGAGCCACTTTACCTTTCCACCAGGGGTGAAGACTGTGTTTTTCCTACTGGATCAGAGCTGCCCAGTCAGAGAGGTGCCTTGCAGTCCTGCTGTTCCACTGAATAGTTTCCTTCTTTACTGCACTCCAAATTGCTGATTCCTATTGGCATTGAATTGGTGTCAATGACCATTGACAGAAGAAAAGGTGGAATCATTATCTCCCCCCCCCCCCCCCCCAGAAGCTTACAGACAAAGAGTAGATAGTAAAAATGTCCACACACTGACCGGGAGCCAAATGTTCTGGGTTCTGGTGCTGTTTTACAGGCCAGTTAGCTACACCTCAGCTACACGTTTGCAAAATATCAGGGCTGGAAAGGACTTTTGAGGTCTCTGCCCTAACTTCCTGGCGCTCATGTATTGTAATAAAAATTATGATGAAAACTGCAGCTAGTTAACAGAGAGCTTACAAATTCTAGACACTGTGCTAAATACTCCATACCATTTACTCAAGCCTCATGGGTATTTTACAAACTTCCATTTTCAGATAAGGAGACTGCGCCTTTGCTCGCAGAGTTTTAAGTAAGTAGTCCAGGGCCACACAGGGAGTAAATACTTGAGTTGGCTTTGATTCCAGCTGGTTCCAATCCCTACATTTTTAATTCCTTTGCTGTATAGGTTGCTTCTCTCCAAGGCTCGACCGGTAAGGAAGGCTAGCTTCCGGCAGGGAGAGGTTCTCGTTACGGTTACTCTTAATACTTAGTGCATTTCTATTGCGTCCTCAACCGCGGGCCAAACTCAATCCTCACAGCAGCTGCCTAGGGTCCGCACTGGTGTCCGCGATCTCCGTGCGGAACGCGAGGACACGCCCGCGAACTGCCGAGTCGCACCGTAGCGAAGGGAGAGGCCCGAGGGCAAAGGGCTCCGCCTCCCAGCAGGCTCCGCCAGTCCGCCTGCAGCGGCCTCCGGCACCTGGGAGCCACCCACAAGTGAGGCCCGCGTCTGGCGACCCGCCTCCGCCTCGCCATTTCCGGTTCCGGGTCGGCTCGCGCGTGCGCGGAGACGGCAAGGAGCGTGCCCGGGGACCGCGGGAGCGTGCGCGGGGCGGCGGGGTGCGTGCGCGCGGTGACGTGCCGGCGCCATGTTGGAGGGCTGGCGGTAGCGGCTCGGGGAGGTGCTCATTCTCTCGGTCTCGCTCTCTCGCTCGCCTCCCGGGCTCCCTTCGGTCCCCCCACCCCCTGGTCGCCTGCGTGCGGGAGTGTGTGCGAGGCAGGGGGAGGGCGTCGGGGGGTGGGGGTAGGCCTTCCGGACCCCGGAGACCGGCGGAGGCTGCGAGGGACGCCGGAAAGCCATGGACGTCGAGAGGCTGCAGGAGGCGCTGAAAGGTGGGGGTAGCCGCGTCTCCCTCCCTCCTCACCCGCCGCGGCCCTCTCTCCTCGCCTCGGGGCGGGTGGCTGCTGGGGCCGGGCCGGCGCGGGGGCAGGTGCGCTTCCCATCCCCCTCCGCCTCCCGCCGGAGCCTGCGGCGGCCCTCCCGGAGCCGGCTTTGTGTCCGCGCCGCGCCGGGCGGGGGAGGGGGCGGGCGGAGCGGAGCGGGGCTCGCGCGGCCCAGACCCTGCCCGCCGCCCGCGCTCCCTCCGGCTCCGTTCTCGGCAGCCCCGCTCGCTAGGCGCGGAGTTAGAGGAAAAGAGCAGAAGGTATGGGGGTTGGGGGAGCAGCTTAAAATTTGTGTCTCAGGAAATTTAGAGCTTCTGGAGTCATCATTCGGTCCTAATTCTAAGGTGGTCGTCTTCCGAGCAACAGGTTTGAGAACTGGTTTCTAACAGAACAGTGTGATTTCAGCCTTTTGAGAATTATGCTTTAATATCCGGTATCATTTGGGGACAGCTGCGTGAGATGGCTGGTGTTTCCTAAAATGCAGATGTTTTGAACATCAGTTAGATAAACAATGCATTGGGTCCGTGGACATTAGTTTTAATCGGATTTTCAAATGAAGCTCACGCTGTTGTTCCCCTGAAACACACTTTGAGAAACATTGAGTTAAGGATGGTTTGTGAAGTTAGTGCCCTCTTTAGGAAGATGTTATCTGTGGAGAGATTAACACATGGAAGTACAAGTAGGAGAGTTGAAGTGGATATTTGGTTGAGAGGCTAATTTTTTTTCTTGTTCTTAATATGAGGAAGGACTGGAAATAAACTGTGTTTTTAGAGGGCATTGGAAATGGTTGGTGGGCTTATGAGGAATACTGATAACTGTTCTTTCTTCCCTTACCTAGATTTTGAGAAGAGGGGGAAAAAGGAAGTTTGTCCGGTCCTGGATCAATTTCTTTGTCATGTGGCCAAGACTGGAGAAACAATGTGAGTTGAGAACATATTCCTTGTTATAGACCGATGTATCATTCAGAATTGTTTGGGAAAGGGGGAAATAGGTATTTCAGAAGAACTGAATAATCTGTGTAAAACCCCAGTCATTTAAAGCAGTTACTAAGTGCAGATATACTTACTTTATGCATGATTTGTAATGAATTTTTTAAAATGCCTTGGTACATTTAGAAAGCTTAGTTGTCTGAAAGAGCTTGAGGAAGGGAGGATAGGTATTCCATTTATGATCCCCCCCCCCCCCCCCCCATAACAGGCTTTTCCAGGATTTTGTGGCTTGCTTCTATTTCAGATTTTTTTTTGGTGGTATTTTCTCATATTGTCTTAGAGCCAACCTTTTGTTTTCATATTTATGTATATGGGTATTTAAGGTGTCATTTCTATATAGTCTCTTCAGAAATCACGGTGATAAATTTGACAGATTCCAGATGCTACAGTTAGAGTGTCCTGTAAACTTTCTAGGATAGCTAACTTGTTATATCTGCTTAGCATTTTATTAGGCTTGTTTCCAAATATTGTAAATCTAAAACTTATACAATTAAGTTCTGTTTTCAAAAGGAACATTTCATTGCATTGTTGTGTGAGGATTTGGTTAACAGGAATTGTTTTCACACTCAAAGTTAATTCCTAGAGAGCAGTGTAGTTTAGGTGACTTCCTTGTAGTCTTGTATTTGGATAGGAAGTGGGAAGCTGGAGGGGGAAAGGTTTCTTTGGATGCAGGTTTAATAAGTGGAATTTCTTTGGGCTCCCCTACTTTTTGCCTATTTTAAAATTTTCTTTTTGAAATCTATGCTATAAGAATATAAGCTTCAACAAGTGATGAATATTTACTTTGGCTTCATTAACAAACTAGAAGCCCGGTGCACAATTTGTGCACAGATGGGGTCTGGCTGGGTGCCCTGATTGGGGGTAATCAGGGGCAGGGCCAGCCAGGGAAGGGGGGCCAGCAGGGGATGTGGGAGGTTGGCCAGTCAGCCCTGCCCGCTGGTCAAACTCCCGGTCAAGGGGACAGTTTGCATATTAACCTTTTATTATTTAGGATGCTTGTTTCTCACAAGATTTGCTTATGGTTGTAATGTAGCCTTAACCTAATTTTATTTATTTAGTTTAAAAACTATTTTTATTGATTTTAGAGAGGAAGAGAGAGAGAGAGAGAGAGAGAGAGAGAGAGAGAGAGAGAGAGAGAAACATCAATGATGAGAGAAAATCACTGATTGGCTGCCTTCTGCATGACCCCTTCTGGGGACCGAGCCCACAACCCAGGCATGTGCCCCAGATTAGAATCGAACCCAGGACCCTTTAGTCTGCAGGTTGTTGCTTTTCAATAAACCACACCAGCTAGGGCAGTGGTCGGCAACTGTTGCTCTTGAGCCACATGCAGCTCTTTGGTCCCTTGAGTGTTCTAATGCCACTTCTTCAAATGCCACTTCTTCAAAATAGACTTGCCCAGGCTGAAAACAGACTTCTGTGCATGGGCCACGAAGTTTCAGTCGCACTGTACGTGCGCGCCTGCACATAGTATTTTGTGGAAGAGTCACACTCAAGGGGCCAAAGACCCGCATGTGGCTTGTGAGTTTGCCAATCACTAAGCTAGGGCATTAACTAGCCTAATTTTAGGTAGAAAGAAAAAAACAACTCTTTGCTTTAGTGGTAATATGGACAAGCTGAACCTTCTTAATGCTTTATTAAAATTACCAGCCAACTTAACATATTGCAGACGGATCATGAGAATTTTCATTTTTTTTGTTCTAAGGTTTGTGGCCAATTACAAGACTTCTTTTAAAAGTGATTAGCTTGTAAGAACATGTAATAAACAACTTCGAGATGCAATGGGTATTTAATTTTAAAGTGTACCTTTAACATTTATGTAAAATGTTTTTTTGTACTCGTTCAGTAGAACCTTATCTGGCCACTGGGTAAAGCTAGCAATAAAACTACTGTGTTAAGAATGTGATTATGATGTGTTGTTCAATTTTATATTTGTTGCAGTTAAAAATGGAACCATTTAGGTGTGTGTTTTTTTTAAAAAAAATAAATCTTTATTGTTCAGATTATTACAGCTGTTCCTCTTTTCCTCCCCATACTCACCTCCACCTGGTTCCCACCCCACATCAGGCCCTTAAACTCACCCCCCCCCACACACACACACACTATCCTCATCCAGAGGTGTAAGATTTTTGCCCAGTCGCTTCCTGCACCCCCAATCCTCTTCCCTCAGCCCCTGAGAATTGTCAGTACACTTCCTTTCTATGCCCCTGTTTCTATTAAATTCACCAGTTCATTCTGTTTATCAGATTTTTTATTTACTTGATTTTTAGATTCACTTGTTGATAGATATGTATTTGTTGCCACTTTGTTGTTCATAATTTTTATCTTTACCTTTTTCTTCTTCTTCTTAAAGAATACCTTTCAGCATTTCATATAATACTGGTTTGGTTGTGATGAACTCCTTTAGCTTTTTCTTATCTGTGACACTCTCTATCAGACTTTCAATTCTAAATGAGAACTTTGCTGGGTAGAGTTATCTTGGTTGTAGGTTCTTGCTATTCATCACTTTGAATATATTTTGCCACTGCAGTCTGGCCTGCATAGTTTCTGTTGAGAAATCAGGTGACATTCCTATGGGTACTCCCTCCTTATAGGTAACTGTTTCTCCCTTTGTCTTTTGCTCTTGGCATTTTAATTATGATGTGTGGTCCTCTTTGAATTCCTTTTATTTGGGGTTCTGTGCACTCCTGGACTGTAAGTGTATTTCTTTCACCAGGCGGGGAAAGTTTTCAGTCATTATTTCTTCAAATAGGTTTTCAGTATCTTGCTCTTTTTCTGGCACCCCCATAATTTGGATGTTGGTATGCTTGAAGTTGTTCCAGAGGCTTCTTAGGCTATCTTCATTTTTTAAAATTCTTTTTGCTTTTCCAATTGAGTGTTTTTTTTTGCTTCTTTGTGTTTCCAATTTTTGACTTGATTCTGGGGATCCTCTAGTGTGCTGTTGGATCTCTGTATATTCTTTATTTCAGTCATTGTATTCTTAATTTCTAGTTGGTCCTTTTTCATGTCTTTGAGAGTCTCACTAAAATTCTTGGAGGTTTCTGGCAGATTCTTGAGTAATCTTATAACCGTGATTTTGAACTCTATATCCTGTAGTTTGCTTTCCTCCATTTCTGTCATTTGTTTTTTGTTTTTTTTTCATAGTTTGCATTTATTTTATTTTATTTTTTTAAAATAAATTTTATTGTTCATATTATTACAAATGTTCCTTTCCCCCCCCTTCTCACCCCACCCTCTGCCCTTTCCCCACCCCCATTGTCCTCATCCATAGGTGCACAGTTTATGTTCAGTCTCTTCCCAGATCCCCCTCTCCCCTTTTCCCCAAGAATAAACAGTTCACTCCCCTTCCGTACCTCTGATTCTATTATATTCAACAGTTAATATTGTTCCTCAGATTTTTTTTTTTAGTTTCCATGGTTTTTAGATTCACTTGTTGATAGTTACGTATTTGTTGTTCATAATTTTAATCTTTATTTACTTTCTCTTCTGAAAGAACCCCCTTCAGCAATTCATATAATTCTGGTTTGGTGGTGATGAACTCCTTTAGCTTTTTTTTATTAGTGAAAGAGCTTCACCCTTTATCTGACCTTCGAATCTGAGTGATAGCTTTGCTGGATAGATTATCTTTGGCTGTAGGTTCTTGCTATTCATCACCTTGAATATTTCTTGCCATTCCCATCTGGCCTGCATGGTTTCTGTTGAGAAATCAGCTGACAATTGTATAGGTGCTCCTTTATAGGTAACTACCTTCTTTGCTCTTGCTTCTTTTAATATTCTCTCTTTGTCTTTTGCTCTTGGAATCTTAATTATGATTTGTCTTGGTGTGGTCCTCTTTGGATTCCTTTTGTTTGGAGTTCTGTGCGCTTCCTGGACTTGTAAGTCTAATTCTTTCACCAGGTGGGGAAAGTTTTCTGTCACTATTTCTTTCAGTATGTTTTTGATATCTTGCTCTCTCTCATCTTCTGGGACCCCCATAATTCTGATGTTGGTTCGCTTGAAGTTGTCCCAGAGGTTTCTTACATTATCTTCAACTTTCTGGATTCTCTGGCCTTCTTGCGTCTGCGGAGGAGTGTCTTCTGGCTCTTTATGTTCCAAATCTTTGACTTGATTCTTGCGATCTTCCATTCTGTTTTTAGGACTCCATAAAATATTTTTTATTTCAGACAATGTATTTTTTATTTCTTGTTGATCCCTTATTATTTCTAGTTGATCCCTTTTCATATCCTTATAGATCTCGTTTATTTTATTGGCCTTTTCTAGGAGATTCTTGAACAATCTTATAAGTGTGGTTTTGAACTCTATATCCAGTCGCTTTTTGTCCTCCATTTCTTTCGTTTGTGATCTATTTGGTTTAGGCATTTTCGCAGGCAGCTTTCCTGATGGTGCGGGGTTTCATGGTGGAGCCTACAGCCTTGGCTTCCGTCAGCCCCGCCCTATGCAACTCCTGAGACTCAGGGTCCTTCAGTACTTGTTGCGAGCGCCTCTGAGAGAAAGGTGCCCTCGATTTTCGCCTGCTGCCAAACTGTCTATGCTCTCCCCCAATGAGTTCGGTATTGGGGTTCAGTTCAGTTGGTAGTGGGATTGGAGGTGGCGTTCAGAGCAGTCTGGAGCCCCTGTCTCCTTCCCGTCAGGCCAATCCCGGGGCAGAGCCGGCCGGCCCTTCTCTGCGCGCAGTGTGCGCGCCTCCGGAACCTCCTTTCGCCGCTTCCCCGGAGTCCCGCCTTACAGCCCGGCTCCCTATGGATGAGCCTGGGTCCCCGGGGTCTGGCCTAGAATTGGGGTTCAGAGCAGTTGGAGCTGGGCCCAGCACAGTCGGAGCTTTTCTCTCCTTCCCGCTTGGGACCGCCAGCCAGGCACTCGGCCTCCCTCCTCTCCGGCTCTGTCCTCTCCACGCGCGCCGTGTGTGTCTCTGTACCTTGGGCTTTTACAGCTCCTCCGTGCTTCCTTCTGGTTTTCTCCTTGCTTCTTGTTGTAGAATTTCCAGTCAGTCAACTTTCCTGTAGTTCTGGGTAATGTCCATTTTATATTTTAGTTGTATTTTGTTGAAATTGTTGTGTGCGGCTGTGGCTAGTTGCCTACCCAAGCAGCCATCTTGGATTCTCCCTGGATGTCCATTTCTGTCATTTGTGACAAGTTTCTTTGTCTCCACATTTTGGCTGCTTCCCTGTGTTGTAGCCGTGTGTGCTAGGTGTCCTATAGCAGTGTTTCCCAACCTTCTCTCATGATGAGAATCACCTGGTGGAGTTGTTAAAACACAGATTCCTGAATCCCAACTAAGAAGTGCTAAACTAGAATTTTTGGGAACATATAGGTAAAATTGTATACTTAACTAGTGCTCTAAAACAGATTTTATATACAGAGCACTAAGTTAGGTATGCAATTTTACCTATATGTTCTCAAAAATTCTACAGTAGTTTAGCACTTCTTAGTTGGGATTCAGGAATCTGTGTTTTAACAACTCCACCAGGTGATTCTCATCATGAGAGAAGGTTGGGAAACACTGTCCTATAGGACCCATTGACAGCCTCTCCAATCATCTGAAGTGGAAACTTTTGGTGTACCCTTTTGTGGGCTGTGTGCACAGCTTTGCTGTAGTTAAGTCTTGATTGCTCTTGGTATCATTGGGAGAAATTGACCTCCAGGCCAATTTGCTGTGAGGACCAGCTGTGTCTACAATGGGAGAACTTTTGTGCTGGAGACACCCTTATGGGGAAAGACTTGCTTCAGTGGGGCTTTGTTGCTCACTGAGTCTGCCCCTTGAGTGTGTCTTTTATGGATGTGAAAGAGTTATAATCTGGTATGGTCTCATACTGAATCCTGGGTACACTGAGGCTTTTAGATTTCCAAGGAGGTGCAAAGTCAGCCACTCTGCCTGAGGCCACTGAGCAGGCGCTACAGAGAGATCTGCAGATTCCTCCTCTTAGTTTGGGGTTTAGAAGTGCCCAGATGAGGTCCAGCTGTGAAGCAAGGCAGGCTACTGCTGTCAGGTGTTGGGCCTTCTTTTGGAAGCTTTGGAACTCCTTAATCCAGCTGCAGATTATTAGGTTTTAGGCTTCAGAAAGGACAGGCCATTCATATGAAAAAGCCTCTGTGCACAGTTTGGGTGGGGTTGTAAAGTGGGTGGGGCGGGGTCTCTGGGAATTACCAGTGGGGGGCAAACAGCAGTGGCTGACTGTTAACCCTGCACTGGACCGGTCGCTGGGTCTCTGTGTCCCTATGCCTCCATGCAGGAACAAGAATTGCTGCGAGTACCTCTGAGAGAAAGCCACCCTTGCCTTCCGGCCCAATGCCAAACAGTCCAGTTTCTCCCCTTACGAATCTGGGTCCCCGAAGTCTTGCCCAGAACTGGAGTTCAGAGCAATTAGGAGCTTGTATCTCCCTCCTGATTAAAAACAACAGTGCACCCAGTTGGCCAGTTTGTTTTGCACGTACCACCAAACATCCTACCAGTCAATACTCTTTTTTCTAGTTGTTGAACTTCCACTCAGCTAGCTTTTCTAGTTGTAGAACTTCCACTCAGCTATCTTTCCCATGGTTCTGGATGTTACTTGTTTTGTCTTTTAGTTGTAGTTTTGATGTATTTATGAGAGGCAGCAAGTACAGGTGTTTACCTATGCCATCATCTTGGTTGTCTTCCATTTAGGTTTTAGGGGGAAAAACTCAATATAAACTAAAAAAAAAAATTATTCCAAATGACTGACTGGTGCCCATATAGATAAGCTTAAAAATGAGTACATGCTTGGTTTCAAAAATAAATTGATGTCTAAATCATAAATGCTTAGATTGCTACTCTTGCTTTCTAGTCGCTATTTGGGCTATACTTTACCCCTTTCTACAAAAAGCATTTTTTACTTTCAGAATTTTGATATATAAGATATGTTAAATTATCTGGAGATAAATACTTTAAAACCTCTCCCATTATTCTGCTTATCAGGTATGAATAAACTGCCTTCCCTTTCGGATAAAATTCATTGGCCACTCTATCTAATAAGAGTAATATGCAGATTGACCATCACTCCAACACACAAGATGGCTGCCTCCAGGTGGAAATGATGGGTGCCACAAGATGGCCAGCAGGGGAGGGCAGTTGGGAGCAACCAGGCTAGCAGGGGAGGGCAGTTGGGAGCAAGGGGGGGCAGTTTGGGGCGATCAAGCCAGCAGAGGAGGGAAGTTGGTTGTGACCACGCCTGCAGGGAAGGGCATTTAGGGGTGACCAAGCCTGCTGGGAAGGATGGTTAGGGGCAATCAGGTTGGTTGGGGAGCAGTTAGGCATCAATCAGGCTTGCAGGGGAGTGGTTAAATTTAACCTGATGTTTTTAGACAATTATTTTGTTCTTGTTAGAAGACTTAAACAATATGTCTCTGCCATTCTTGTGAGGTATTTGTGAATTTATTTTAAGAGTATTTTGTATTAATAATAGATCAACCGAAGGACTTGTATACATGCATATAAGTACAACCAATGGACATAAAACTCTGGGCCGGGAGGAGATATGTGGGAGGGAGGGAGGGGGGCAAAAAAAAAAAAATCATTAAAATACGTAAAAAAAAAATAAATTAATTAAAAAAAGAGTATTTTGTATTAAAACTAGAGGCACAGTGCACGAAATTCATGCACAGGTAGGGTCCCTAGAAGCCCCTAGCCAGGGCCTGCCTTTGTTCTGTACCGCCCCCTGGTCGTTAGTGCATGTCATAGCGAGCAGTTGAATGGCCTTAGCATATCATTAACATATTATTCTTTGATTGGTTGAATGGCCGACTTAGTATATTGGGTTTTTATTGTAAAGGATGATTGGTAGTGGTAGTTTGTCTATTGAGTGTATGGGAAATGTTTTAAAATTTATATTTAAGTAAATGATGTTTATATATTTAGCTTTATTATACATTTAGCCTTTGTTTTTTTTTTAATCAACATGGGTATGCCTTAATTATTATCATAATACTGAAATTTGCAGTTTCTGTCATTTATGGCTAAACTGAGCTTTGTCTGACTTCTAAGGTTATAATATAAAATGAAAATGTCAAGAATAGGAAGTCGGGTCTCCAATGTTTTAGGATGGATGAGCTGCTTAAGATAAGAATTCTATAGTTCTGTTTTTATCCTCATCAGTAATATGCAAAATTGTTTATAGAATGAAAATTGGTGATAGCCTAGGCTGTTTTTTTAAATTGATTTGACTTTGGTGTTTTTAGCTTTAGAGAGATTTTAGTGTAAGTATAGGTTCTTACTGGGGAGGAAGTTGGTGGAAGATTAAAGAGCTTTGGAACAATTTTCCTTCCTAGTCTATTAAAAACTACCTGTGAACATATGTTGTAGGAAGTTGGGGAAGATGCCAAAACATGGGGTATTAAACTGTTATGAAAAGGGAGATAACTTATCTGTCTATCCATAACAACCCCTAGGTTGTTTTTGGCAATTTCAAAAATATTACTTTTATGTTGAAAAGGTTACTTTCTCCTGGAAATGGAGCAACACTTCGGTGGTGAATAAACAAAAACGTGGTGGTTTTAATAACAATATAAATAATTTGGTGGATTTTAGTTGCAGTTTTCTTCTTGATAATCAAATTGTCTTTGGCCAGTGGGAACCTCTTCTAATTGATTGTAGAGTCTTTTGACTTGAGCATAATAATTTTTGTAGGATCCTTATCTCTGGTATAATAATATGTTCAAGTTCATTTCCAGCCCCAGACCTGGAATCAGCCATTTCTTGAAGAAGCCCTGTGTTCTTTTAATAGAAAATGGAAGTTTAAGACTACAATCTGGGTGCTAGAGATGCTTATTATATTGAGTTGGTCATTCTAGTCTCTTCAGTGGACAGAACTAGATAAAATACTTTATGATTCATATTACTTCAAATTCGAAATTAGTACTTCAGGGTTTTTTTACTTCCACACCAAAAATCCTGGTTCTTAAGGGCTTAGTAGAGTTAGTATATTCCATATTCCATAATTACTGACTTGAACATTATACACCACCAATATAATTCCTTGTAAGAATGTTAAGTATTTTTTTACATGCACATGTATTTGGGTGCTCCTGTATTGTGTGCATATATGTTTACCGGAGGTATTTCATTTTGGATTGCTCCCTTTAGTATTTTGAAGTGGCATCCCCGATATCTTATTATTTCCTTCACTTTGAGATCTAATTTGTCAGATATAAGTATTACTACCCCAGCTTTTTTTTTTTTTTTTTTTTTTTTTTCCATTTCAATTTGCCTGAAAAAATTCTTTCCATCCAATCTGTGTAAGTCCTTTTTTCTGAGGTGGGTTTTCTGTAGACAGCAATATATGGATCACGTTTTCTTATCCACTCAGCCACATTTTGTCTTTTGATTGGGACATTTAATCCATTTACATTTAAAGTTATTATTTTTTAAAAATATATCTTTATTGCTCAGATTATTACAATTGTTTCTCCTTTTCCCACCCCATAGCTCCCTTTCACCCCGTTCTCGCCCCACCCTCTGCCCTTACCACCCCCCACCCCCCAACCCGCCATTGTCCTCATCCAATGGCGGGTTTGTATGATTTTAATCCAGTCTCTTCTCTTTCTGCACCCTCCACACCCTTCCCCCCCTGATAATTATCAATCCATTCCCTTTCTTTGCCCCTGATTCTGTTATAATCACCAGTTTATTCTCTTCCTCAGATTTTTAATTCACTTGATTTTTAGATTCACGTGTTAATATATATGTATGTGTTGATCATAATTTTTATTGTTTTTCTTCTTCCTCTTCTTAAAGAATACTGCCGAAGGGTCCTGGGTTCAATTCTGATCAAGGGCATGTATCTCGGTTGAGGGCAAATCCCCAGTAGGGGGCGTGCAAGGGGAAGCTGAAATTCAGCGATGTTTCTGTCTCCCTTCATCTCTGTAAAAAGTCAGTAAAAAATATTTTTTTAAAAAATAATACCTTTCAGCATTTCATATAATACTGATTTGATGGTGATGAACTCTTAGCTTTTTCTTATTTGTGAAGCTCTTTATCTGCCCTTCAATTCTGAATGATAACTTTGCTGGATACAGTAATCTTGGTTGTAGGTTCTCCCTATTCATCACTTTGAATTTAAAAAAAAATAAATCTTCATTGTTCATATTATTACAAAAGTTCCTCTACCCCCCCCTCAATTGCTCCCCTCCACCAGGTTCCCACCCTACTCTTTGCTCTTTCCCCACCCCCCATTGTCCTCATCCATAGGTGCACAGTTTGTATGTTCAGTCTCTTCCTGCACCCCCCCATTTCTTTTCCCCTGAGAATCGTCAGTCCACTCCCTTCCATATCTCTGATTCTATTATATTCACTAGTTAATATTGTTCATCAGATTTTTTTAATTCCCTTGGCTTTTAGATTTACTTGTTGATAGTTATGTATTTGTTGTTCATAATTTTTATCTTTATTTTCTTCCTCTTCCTAAAAAACCCCCTTCAGCAAATCATATAATTCTGGTTTGGGGGTGATGAACTCCTTTAGCTTTTTTTTTATTTGTGAAGTTCTTATCTGGCCTTCGATTCTGAGTGATAGCTTTGCTGGGTAGAGTATTTTTGGCTGTAGGTTCTTGCTATTCATCACCTTGAATATTTCTTGCCATTGCCGTCTGGCCTGTATGGTTTCTGTTGAAAAATCAGCTGACAATCATATGGGTGCTCCTTTATAGGTAACTACCTGCTTTTCTCTTGCTGCTTTTAATATTCTCTCTTTGTCTTTTGTTCTTGGAATTTTAATTATGATTTGTCTTGGTGTGGTCCTCTTTGGATTCCTTTTGTTTGGGGTTCTGTGTGCTTCCTGGACTTGTAAGTCTATTTCTTTCACCAGGTGGGGGAAGTTTTCTGTCACTATTTCTTCCAATATTCTATTGATATGTTGCTCGCTCTCTTCTTCTGGGACCCCCATAATTCTGATGTTGTCCCAGAAGCTTCTTACACTATCTTCAACTTTCTGTATTCTCTTCTCTTGCTTCTGCGGAGAAGTGTCCTCTGACTCTTTGTGTTCCAAATCTTTTACTTGATTTTTGCCTTCCTCTAGCTTGATGTTGGGTGTCTGTATAATAATTTTTATTTCAGTCAGTGTATGTTTAATTTCTAGTTGGTCCTTTTCCATATCCTCGAGGGTCTCATATGCTCGAGGGTCTCACTAGGTTTATCATCCTTTTATAGGAAATTCTTGAAAAACCTTATAACCATGGTTTTGAACTCTATATCCAGTCGCTTCTTGTCCTCCATTTCTTTTGTTTGTGATGTTTCCTTGTCTCGGCATTTTCGCTGCTTCCCTGAGTTGGTAGGGTGGCTTTGTGCGCTAAGGTGAGCTATATGGTTCAGTGGGTCAGCCTGCCAGTTACCTGAGGTGGACAATCTTGTTGCACCCCTTTGTGGACTGTGTGTACAGCCTTGTTGTAGTTAAGTCTTGATTGTTGTTGGTGTTACTGGGAGGAACTGACCTCCAGGCCAATTGGCTGTGAGGATCAGCTGTGTCTATGCCGGGAGACCACCTTATTCGAATAGACTTGCAAAATTGTAAAAGCCTCTATGCTAAGCATGGATGGGGCTGAGTTTCAGGGTGGACCCTACAGCCTTGGTTTCCTGTCAGCCCCGCCCTATGAGGTTCCTGAGTCTCAGCATTCCTCAGTGTCCTTCGGTACTCTCTGCAGGCAAGCACCTCTGAGAGAAGGGTGCCCTCAAGTTTTGCCCACTACCAAACAGTCTGGTCTCTCCCCCAATGAGCCCAGAACTGAGGTTCAATGCAATTGGAAGTGGGGTTCAGTGCAGTCCAGAGCTTTCCTCTCTTTACTGCTAGGGCAATCCAGTGGCACAGTCAACAGTCCGTCCTCTGTGCACATTCACGTGCAAGCCTCCGGAGCTCTGTCTTTCACAATCTCCGAGTTTCGGCCTTACAGCCCAGATTCCCTCCGTATGAGCCTGGATCCCCAGAGTCTGTCCCAGAACTGGGGTTCAGTGCAGCCCAGAGCTTTTATCTCCTGTCCACTAGGGAATGCCAACCAGACACTCAGCCGCCCCTCCTCTGCGGCTCCGTCCTCTCCCCACGCATGCACCGTGTCTCTGTACCTTAGGCTTTTACAACTTCTCTGGTTTTCCTTCTGTTTTTTTCTTTCCTTCTAGTTGTAGAATTTCCAGTCAATCAACTTTCCTGTAGTTCTGGATAATGTCCATTTTGCATTTTTGTTGTAATTTTGAAACTGTTGTGCCTATGCCGCCATCTTGGTTTCTCCCCTCAATCACTTTGAATATTTCTTGCCACTCCTGTCTGGCCTGCATAGTTTCTGTTGAGAAATCAGCTGATAGTCGTATGGGAGCTCCCTTATAGGTAACCAACTAGTTTTCTTTTTCTTTTTTTAAATTATTTTTTTTATTTTAGGAAATCATATATTTTATTTATTTTTTAAATATTTTTATTAAGTTATCTGTATACATATTTTAACATTGTCCCCCACCCCCCATACATACCCTCCCTCCCAAGAGTTTTGTGTCCATTGGTTGTACTTATATGCATGTATACAAGTCCTTTGGTTGATCTCTTATCTCCCCCAGATATCCTTACCCTCCTGGCTGTAATTTGACAGTCTGCTTGTGCTTTACTGTCGTTATATCTGTCTTTTGGATCATCAGTATATAATGTTCTTTAATATCCATAAATGTGTGAGGTCATGTAGTATTTCTCTTTCATTGACTGGCTTATTTCACTCAGCATGATGTTCTCTAATTCTATCCAGGTTGCTGCAAATGATGAGAATTCCTTCATTTTATGGTAGCATAGTATTCCATTGTGTAGATGTACCATGGTTTTTTGATCCAATCCTCTGCTGACGGGCATCTAGGCTGTTTCCAAATTCTAGCTATTGTAGATTGTGCTGCTATGAACATAGGGGAGTATATATCCTTTCTGATTGGTGTTCCCAGTTTCTTGGGATATATTCCTAGGAGTGGGATTACTGGGTTAAATGGGAATTCTATTTTCAGTTTTTTGAGGAAACTCCACACTGTTCCCCACAGTGGCTGCACCAGTCAGCATTCCCACCAGCAGTGCACGAGGGTTCCTTTTTCCCTGCAACCTCGCCAACACTTGTCATTTGTTGATTTCTTGATGTTGGCCATTTTGACAGGTGTGAGATGGTACCGCATTGTTGTTTTGATTTGCATCTCTCAGAAAATCAGTGACTTTGAGCATGTTTTCATGTGCCTTTTGGCCTTCTGTCTTCTTTTGAAAATATTCTATTTAAGTTTATGGCCCATTTTTTAATTGGATCGTTCATTTTCCTTTTACTTAGTTGTATAAGCTGTCTATAGTTGTTGGAGATTAAACCTTTACCAGTGATAACATTTGCAAATATGTTCTCCCATACAGTGAGCTTTCTTGTTGTTTTGTTGATAGTTTCTTTTGCTGTGAAAAAGCTTTTTATTTTGATGTAGTCCCAATTGGTTGTTTTCTCTTTAGCTTCCATTGCCCTAGGGGCAGTATCAGTGAAGAAGTTCTTCTGGCATATGTCTGAGATTTTGCTGCCTGTGGATGCCTCTAGTATTTTTATGGTTTCCCATCTTATGTTTAAGTCCTGTATCCATTTTGAGTTTATTTTTGTGTATGGTGTAAGTTGGTGATCTAGTTTCATTCTTTTGCATGTATTTGTCCAATTTTGCCAACACCATTTATTGAAGACACTGTCTTGACTCCATTGTATATTTGTGCCCCCTTTGTCAAATATTAATTGAGCATAGTGATTTGGGTTGATATCTGGGTTCTCAATTCTATTCCATTGATCTATATGTCTGTTCTTGTGCCAGTACCAGGCTGTTTTGAGAACAGTGGCTTTGTAATACAGCTTGAAGTCTGGTATTGAGATCCCACCTACTTTACTCTTCTTTCTCAGGATTGCTGTGGCTATTTGGGATCTTTTATTTTTCCTAATCAACTTTTGAAGAGGTCTTTCTAGGTCAGTGAAATATACCGTTGGTATTTTAATGGGGAGTGCATTGAACTATGGATTGCTTTAGTATGTATGGACATTTTGATTATGTTGATTCTACCAATCCATGAACATGGTATGTTCGTCCATCTGTTTACGTCTTCCTCTGTCTCTTTTTTCAGCGTTGTGTAGTTTTCCACATATAGGTCTTTTACTTTCTTAGTTAAGTTTATTCCTAGGTATCTTAATTTTGTTGGTGCGATGGTAAATGGAATTGCTTTTTTAGTCTCTGTCTCTATAAGTTTACTGGTGGTGTATAGAAATGCCATAGATTTCTTGGCATTAATTTTCTATCCTGCTACTTTGCCAAATTCATTTATTAAGTCAATTATTTTTTTAATGGAGTCTTTTGCTCTTCCAGTACCAAAAGAGGAGTCAAAGAGGTGTGGCGAGAGTGGACATCCCTGTCCTGTTCCTGTTCTTAGAGGGAATGGTTTTAGTTTTTGCCCATTGAGTATGATGTTGCCTGTGGGTTTATCATATATAGCTTTTATTATGTTGAGGTATGATCCTTATAATCCCACCTTGTTGAGAGTTTTTATCAGGAAAGGGTGTTGTATTTTATCAAATGCTTTTTCTGCATCAATTGATATGACTATGATTTTTATCTTTCAATTTGTTTATGTGATGTATCACGTTTATTGATTTGTGGATATTGTACCATACTTGCATTCCCATAATAAATCCTACTTGGTCATGCTGTATAATCTTTGTGATGCTCTGCTGGAGCTGATTTGCAAGAATTTTGTTGAGGATTTTGGCATCTATGTTCATGAGGAATATTGGCCTGTAATTCTCTTTCATTGAGTTGTCTTTATCTGGTTTTGGTATTAGGGTGATGCTGGCTTCATAGAAGGAGTTTGGAAGTGTTCCTTCCTCTTTAATTTTTTGGAATAGTATGAGGAGGATAGGTTTTAGTTCTTCCTTGAATGTTTGGTAAAACTCTCCTGTGAAGCCATCTGGCCCTGGGCTTTTGTTTGCTTGAAGCTTTCTGATGACTGTTTCAATTTCTTCCCAAGTCACTGCTCTATTGAGATTTTTAGATTCTTCCTGATTGAATTTTGGAAGGTTGTATTTTTCTAGGAATATGTCCATTTCCTCCTGGTTGTTCAGTTTGTTGGAATAGAGTTGTTCATAGTATTTTGTAACAATCCTTTGTATTTCGGCGGGGTCTGTTGTTATTTCACCTCTTTCGTTTCTGATTTTGTTTATTTGAGTCCTCTCTCTTTGTTTCTTGGTTAGCCTGGCTAGAGGTTCATCTATCTTGTTTATCCTTTCAAAGAACCAGCTCTTGGTTTTGTTGATCTTATGTATTGTTTCCTTGGTCTCTATGTCGTTTATCTCCGCTCTGATTTTTGTTATTTCCTTCTGCTTACACTGGGCTTTTCTTGTTGCTCATTTTCTAACTCTTTGAGTTGTAGAGTTAGATAATTTGTGACCATTTTTTCCTGTTTTTTGCAATAGGGCTGTAGGGATATGAACTTCCCTCTCAAAACTGCTTTTGCTGTGTCCCAAAGATTGTTGTGTTTTCAATGTGATTTGTTTCCAGGATGTTTTTAATTTCTTCCTTGATTTCTCTGGTAACCCAGTCCTTGTTTAATCGCATGCTGTTTAGTCTCCATGTGTTTGATTTATTTGGATTATTTTTTTTGTTTTTTCCAGTTATATGTCACTATGATCTGAGAAGATGCTTGATATGATTTCTTTCTTCTTGAATTTAAAGAGACTTTGACTATATCCCAAAATGTGGTCTATCTTTGAGAATGACCCATGTGCACTTGAGAAGAATGTATATTCTGTGGCTTTGGGGTGGAATGTTCTGAAGATGTCAATTAATTCCATCTGGTCTAGTGAGTCATTTAGGACTGATATTTCTTTGCTGATTTTTTGTTTAGATGATTTGTCGAGGGGTGACAATGGGGTATTAAAATCTGCTACTATGATTGTATTGCTATTAACCTTTCCCTTAATGTCCTCCAGCAGTTTTTTTTTTTTGGTTTTTTTTTTTTAATGTATTGGGTGCATATATATTTAACAGGGTTATTTCTTCTTGTTTGATTGTTCCCTTTCGTATTATGGAGTGGCCTTCATTATCTCTTGTTATGTCCTTCACTCTGAGATCTAATTTGTCAGATATAAGTATTGCTACCCCAGCTTTTTTTTCATTTCCATTCGCCTGGAAAACCTTTTTCCATCCCTTCACCCTCAGTCTGTGTGCATTTTTTTTTTCTGAGGTGAGTTTCTTGTAGACAACAGATGTACGGGTCTTGTTTTCTTATTCAATCTGTTTACCCTATGTCTTTTGACTGGAGCATTTAATCCATTTACATTTAAAGTTATTATTGTTAGGTACTCATTTGACACCATTTTTATTCTATACTCCTGTGTTCCTTCTTCCCTTCCTATTTCTTTATTTTTACAGTAGACCCTTTAGCATTTCTTGCATTGCTGGTTTGGTGGAGATAAATTCCTTCAGTCTTTGTCTGTGAAGCTCCTGATTTCCCCTTCAATTTTGATTGATAGCCTTGCTGGGTACAGTATTTTTGGATTCAGATCCTTCCTTTGCATGACTTTGTATATTTCATCGAATTCCCTTCTGGCATAAGTTTCTGTTGAGAAATCAGTTGCTAGTCTGATTGGGGTTCCTTTGTATGTAACTTTCTATCTTTCTCTGGCTGTTTTTAAGATTCTTTGTCATTGTTGTTTGCCAATTTAATAATGTGCCTTGGGGTTGGTCTTCTGGGGTTCATTTTGCTTGGGACTCTGTGAGCATCTTGGATTTCTGTGGGTTTTCTCTTCTCTATCTCAGGAAAGTTTTCTGTCATTATTTCTTGAAATACGTTTTCCATGTCTACCTCAGTTTCCTTTCCTTCTGGAACCCCTATTATTCAAATATTTTTTGTTTTGTATTGTCTATTTTTTGTCTTGTATTGTTTATTTATTGTTTTGTATTGTCCCAAAGCTCCCGTAGGCTCTCCTCCTGTTTTTAAATTTTTTTTCCTAGAAGCTGCTCTAATTGGCTATTTTTTTTTTTTCCATCTTGTCTTCTAGCTCACTGATGCGGTCCTCTGCTTCATCTAGTCTACTCTTGATGCTGTCTCTTGAGTTCTTCATGGTAGTGGTGTTATTTTTCATTTCTTCTTGGTTCATCTTCATTTCCTCTTGGTTCTTCAGTTCCTCTTGGTTCTTCTTCAATTCCTTATTGTTGTTCTGCATTTCTTTTTGGTTATTGTCAAATTTCTCTTCCATTCTTTTTAGCCTTCTTATGATCATTAATCTGAATTCCTGCTCTGGTAGGTTTCTTGCCTCTAACTCGTTTACTTCCTTTTCTGGTGATGTCTGCTTTTCTTTCATGTGCGGGCTATTTCTTTGTCTGCCCATGGTCTCTCTTTTCTGGATGTCTGGTTATGTGGTTATCTTTCTCCTGCATTGATTTAAAGGGCACAAAATACAACACTACCAGGTACAACACAAAAGGCACTGAACAAGAATGTATTTGCGATATTGATAAGCTCTACTAAAGGTGACCCCTAGAGAAAGGCAAATTAGGGGATAGGAGAGAAAGAAGAAAGGTAAAAATAAATAAATAAATAAATAAATAGGTGATAAAGAGATAGAAAAAGAAGGAAAAAAAGCAATGTTGAAATGAAGTTGGGAAACAGAAGAAAAAAAGAGAGAGAGACAGACAAGAAGCAGACTTAAGAGAGAAAGGGGAACAAACTATAAATATATGTCTAGAAAATTTCCATAGAACAACCACTAATCCCAGCAAATGCCAGCAGTAATACTTGGAAATTAATACAAACTACAATATTTACTATTATTAAACAAGGCTATGATAAACAGAAGTAAAAAACAAACAGAAACAAAGGTACTTAATAAATACTAAGCATCAATAACAACACCACAAGAATAAGCCTAACAATTTCACTAAAAATCATATAAATTCACTGTAATCAATAGTCACATAAACAACAACAAAAGGATAGAGAGGAGAATAGGTTTTTTTGGTTGTTTTTTTTTTTAACTAGTTAAAATAGTGAAGAGAGTGGTATTTATACACTTGGAGCAGGGGGTTGGAAATTAGGTCTGTAAGTATGGTGAGAGTTTTAGTAGGGGGTATACAGAAAGAATAGGGAAAAACTAAGGCCAGAAAGGGATAAGATAAACAGGAGACAAAAAGGGTAAAGGTTAGTAAGAGAGTGATGTCCTAAAGGTCGAGTTGAGATAGGGTTGAACGATGCTATAGTAGAGATTAAAATAGAATGAAGACTAATCCCAACACAAAATAAAGAGAAAGTAAAATGTTTCTGAAGAGGGAAAAAATGAAGAAAAAGGAAACAAAAAATGCAAAATAGCATTAGTAATAATGATTGAAAATTGAAAAATGTAATAATTGAAAAGGTAAATCAAGTAAGGATAAAAGGAAAAAATTCGTTTCTTAAGTTAAAGATGCAAAAAATGAATAAAAAATGAAGAATAGAAAAATTAGCCTAAAAATGTCCAGTAGTGGTCATTCACTTCCTCTGTTATTGTATTTGGCACGCCTGATTCTCGGTCCAGACAATATTACAGTTCCCAGTGTACCACTGTACCTCAGTTTTGTAAGGTAGTCCTGAATTTTAAGTAGGCTGTATCTTAGTTATTTGTGTCCATTTATTTTTGATTAATTAAAAGTAATAAAAATAAAATAAAATAAAGGAAAGGAAAAAAGGGGAACCAAAAAAAAAAAAAGTCAGTTTGTAATTCAGCCCCTAGGTGGCAATGTTTCTGGTTTGACTTTTCAGTCTTTTTGGTTACTCTAGCATTCTTTCTCTGTGGTTCTATGTTTTGTCCCAGTAGGCTGCCAGGATGCCGGCTGGCACCCAGACTGTCCTTTATCACTCTGATCCCCTGTTTCCAGGAGGGCAATTTCCCCGTGCAGTCTCAGGATATGCCAAACTGGGCAGCCCTTCCCTAGTACTCAGAGGCAAGGGGGTGAAGTGAATCAGGCACAGAATGTGTGTGTGCCCAGGTGTCCAGAAGTTCCGCTTTTTGCGGGACGGTCCCGATTCTTAACAATTTGTCCCGTGTTCCTTGGTGTTTTTTTAAAAAGATCCGATTTTGGGGACGATCACACCATACCCAGTGCTGGGTCCTGCAGTGTGTGACTACCTCTGCATCCGCTGTCTCCCTCTGTGCAGCTCTGGGCGCTGGGCTGCGCAGGGCTAGGGCTGCTGAGCCGCTGGTGGCGGGGAGCCGTGGGGGGCTAGGGTCGTCTGTGGTGCGTGGCAGCTGGTGGCGCGAGACTGCACAGGGCTAGGGCCGCTTGTGGTGTGGGGCTGGGGCCGCGCGGGACTAGGGGCTAGGGGCTAGGGCCGGTGGTGGTGCAAGGCGCTGGGGGGCGGAGCCGATGGGGCGTGCCCAGGGTACAGTCACAGCCTGCGCCTCGGTAACCCAGAACCCTCACGTTTTCCCCACAAACTCTGACCTTTCTGTGAGTGACTGAAGAACTCCCTTGAATCCACGTGTTTGCACTGATTGGGGCGTCACAGCTGCTGGATGGTCTCCTCTGCTGTGGGTTTTCCAGGCCTCAGAGAAGGTTCTCCTTTCTTGGTAAGATGGCGCAGCCTTCCCTTTGAGCCCGTAGCTCCGGAAGAGGTCTCCGCCACTGCAGTGCTGGCTGCTTGGTCAGGAAATCCGGTCCAGATGCCCCTTCCCTTTTTTTTTTTTTTTTTTTTTTTAAGTTCTGCTACCCCTTAGCTCGCCAATGTGTACTCCCAGAGTGACTTTTAGAAGCTGATTCTATCTGTTCTGGGACTAGGCTCAGAATAAGTCCATCTGATCGGTTGCCATCTTGTCCTCTCTCACCAACTACTTTTCTCTTCCTGCGTGTAAGATTCTCTCTTTGTCTTTTGTCCTTGGCATCTTAATTATGATGTGTCTTGGTGTGGTCCTCTTTGGATTCATTTTGTTTGGGGTTCTGTACGCTTCCTGGACTTTAAGTATTTCTTTCACCAGGTGGGGGAAGTTTTCTGGCATTATTTCTTCAAATAGGTTTTCAGTATCTTGCTCTCTCTCTTCTTCTGGTACCCCCATAATGCTGATGTTGGTATGCTTGAAGTTGTCCCAGAAGCTCTTAACACTATCTTCAAATTTTGGGGTTCTTTTTGCTGTTTTGGTTGAGTGGTGTTTTGTTTTGTTTTGTTTTCCTTCTTTGTATTTCAAGTGTTTGACTAGATTCTTGTGGTCCTCTAGTCTGCTGTTGGGTCTCTGTATATTATTCATTATTTCAGTCAATGTATGTTTAATTTGTAGTTGGTCCTTTTTCATATCCTTGAGGGTCTCGCTAAATTTACCGGACTTTTCTAGGAAATTCTTGAAAAACCTTATAACCATGGTTTTGAACTTTATCCAGTCGCTTGTTGTCCTTTTTTTTATTTGTGATGTATTTCTTTGTCTCTGCATTTTCGCTGCTTCCTTGAGTTGGTGAGGTAGCTTTGTGTGCTGGGTATGGCCCAGTGGTTCGGCCTCCCCAGTTACCTGAGGTGGACACTCTTGGTGCACCCCTTTGTGGACTGTATGTACAGCCTTGTTGTAGTTAAGTCTGATTGTTGGTATCATTGGGAGGAATTGACTTCCAGGCCAATTTGCTGTGAGGATAAGCCGTATCTACACTGGGAAAACGTCTGTGTTGGAGACAGCCTTGTGATACAAGAGTTGTAAAATTGGAAAAGCCTCTGTGCTCAGTTGGATGGGGCGGAGTCTCAGTGCTGAGCAGACAGTTTTGGCTTCCTGTCAGCCTTGCCCAATGAGGCCCCTGGGCCTTAGTATTTTTTGTTAATCGCTGCAAGCACCTCTAAAAGTACGCTCTCTCAAGTTTTACCCACTGCCACAGTCCAGTTTCTCCCCCAATGATTCTGGATTCCCAGATTCTCATCTGGAACTGGAGTTCCATGCATTTGGAACTGGGATTCAGCACAATTGGAAGCCTTTGTCTCCTTCCTGCTAAAGAAAGACAGCCAGGCACTCAGCCACCCTTGTGTGTATCTACACACTTCAGCCTTTTGCAGCTCCTCTGCTTCTCCATGTGCTTTCCTCTTCTAGTTGTAGAATTTCCACTCAGCCAGCTTTCCTGTGGTTCTGGATGATGTTCGTTTTGTCTTTTAGTTGTAGTTTTGCCGTTGTACGAGGCAGCAGTTTAGGTGTTTACCTATGCCACCATCTTGGTTTTTCTCTCTCAGGATTACTCTTTCTGGTAGAGGAAGACAGTTTCTCTTCATCTGCCTCATTTCTAGGTACGTCTTCCATATCACTGGTTCTTTTTTCCATCTGATCAATTCTATTTCTTAAGCTTGCTAGTTCATTCTAAAGTTCTTACCTGATAAAGTATTCGTTTTGTTTGTTGATTTTACTTCTGAGTTCATTTAACTATCTGTATTTTCTTGCATCTCTGAGTTTCAGAACTGCAGTCTTGAATTCTCTACCATTTAAATCACATTTTTAAGACTAAGTTTACTTTCTGAAGGTTTTTTTTTTCATTTTCTTTTTGAGCTGCCCTGTTTCCTTAGTTATCCATTGTATTTGGTGTATTCTTTGTCTAGACATCAATGGAAATGAAATGGGTGTGTGTGTGTGTGTGTTTTTTTTTCTCTTTTTTTTTAGAGTGGTATATCTGTAATACTTTGATAAAAAGTCCTGCTTTTGTTTTCCAATAGGTGGTGATGAAGCAAAAGTCTTTTTCATTTCTTTTGCAGTGGATTGGCTTCTCAAATTTTGTGGGAGTGCTAAGGGTGGATGAAAATGACCTGTATTCAGTGGGAAAGTGGACATCTCTTCTATGACCAGGCTTTCTTGGTCTCAGGGCATCGTCCTTCTGGGGAAAGTGAAACCCTGGCCGAGACCGATTTGGCTCAATGAATAGAGCGTTGGCTTTGGGACTGAAGGGTCCCGGGTTCGATTCCGGTCAAGGGCATGTACCTTGGTTGCGGGCATATCCCCAGTAGGGAGTGTGCAAGAGGCAGCTGATCGATGACTCTTATCGATGTTTCTAACTCTCTCTCTCCCTTCCTCTCTGTACAAAATCAATAAAATATATTTAAAAAAAAAAAGAAGAAAAAGAAAGAAAGTGATACCCTAATGCTTCCCCCTGCCTCTGTGGCTTTATTCTCCCATCATGGTGATTTGCAGAACTCAGAAGCCTCACCTGTGTATCTCCACCCTGGGATTATCCCCACCTGTCTCTCGGGAAAATGTTTCTGTGGCTCTAGTTCTCAGGTTTGCGATAATACCATGTTTCCCCAAAAATAAAACATCCTCCGAAAATAAGACCTACTTACAGGTTTCCTTCTGAGTGAAATGTAAGGCATCCCCCCTAAAAAAAAAAAAAAAAAAAAAAAAAAAAAAAAGGCCCCCCCCAGGCTGTCTCAGAATGAAAATTCATTTACCGTAAACTGGTTGCTAGGGCTGCCCCGACTAGCGTCAGGCAACCAGTGACGTTATGCGGAGTCCTGACATCACTGCTGTGTGTAGGCGGAACGGAGGTCGGAGTGAGCGGTGAGTGTGGGGCGTGCATGTAGAAGAACAGGAGGATTAGAGCAGACGGGGCGCGGCGAAGGTGGTGAGAGCTGGTCTGTCTCTGGTGACACTACCTGATGCTCGCGGCTGCCCTCATGATGATTGAAGGTTCTCAGTCAGTGGCAGACCCTGCTCCAGCCCAGATCCAGGCCCCAGCAAGCCCAGTGACAGTCTCCAGGCAGGCCCCAGGGGGTAAATGTTTGATAAAGGGGTAGGGGGATGTCTGGTGAAGATGTTCAGTGGCACAGGGGTGGGAGGAGGGGGATCACTTAAAATGACACAGGAGGATCAGAGGGGGCAATCAAAATGACACAGGAGGATCAAAAGGGATTACTAAAATGGTAATTCCCCTCTGATTCTCCTGTGCATTTTGATTCCTCCCTCTAATCCCCCGTGTCATTTTAAGTGATCTCCTTCCCCCCACTTTGATACCCCAATTCCTTTTTTTTACCCCTAGAAATGAGCGCAAAAAGAAAAAGCTACTCCGTGGAGTACAAGAAAGGAATCGTGGAAGACTCTTGGGGCCAAAATCTTACTGCTTTCTGCAAAGAGAAGATGTTGAGTATTCAATTGGTCTGAAAATGGCGAACTGAGTTATGGTAGCCTCATTGAACAAGTGGACAAGGGAAACGCTAAAAAGCGCAAGTGTGGATCAGGTCGGCAGCCATTATTTTCCGAGCTGGAAGACCTAATCTGTGAATGGGGTGTTGACAGGAGAGCAAAGGCTTTGGTTGTGAATAGGGCTCAGATTCAAGAATTTGCCCTTGCAATAGCACCACAGTTTAACATAGTCCCTGAAGACTTCAAAGCATTACAGCACTGGCTGGATAATTTCCTTCAGCGAAGTGAACTGTGTTTAAAAAGATTTACAACATTTTTTAGGTTGGAAGATACACAAGTTATTAAGCGAGCACTTGCATTCAAGTCCTTTATTGATGATGCTGACTTCTCTAAATACAATCTTTCCAACATGATTGCTATGGATGAAACTGCAGTGTTTATGGGCCAATCATCTCAAACATCAATTGAACAGCGGGGTGCCTAAGTGTATATTCCCTCCACTGCTTACGAATGTGCACGTGTTTCCTGTATTTTGACAATTCGTCTGGATGGCACTAAAATCCCTCCTTTAATCATTTCTAAGAGCAAGAAAGAAAAGATTGAGCGTGTTTTGGGCGTTTTTATTCTTGAAACTGTAAAAGCCTGGGCCACACAAGCAGTTATAAGGAAGTGGGTCGATTTAATGCTGCCGCTTTTTATGCGAGGGAGCCAAAGAGGTCTGCTAGTCTGGGATGCAGCCAGCACTCACCGTGCTAAAGACATGAAGACATTTCTTCACGAAAGAAAAATAGATCAGATAATGATTCCTGCAGGAATGACGACCTATCTCCAGACTCTTGATATTGCAATAAACAAGCCATTCAAAGACAATTTGTGCATGGAAATTAATGACTACATTGAAAATAGAATGGAGAGAAATCATCGTGGAAACTTTGTGAAACCTAAACTGCAAGAAGTTGTGACTTGGGTGAATTCATGGGAGAAAATCACTGACAGTTGCATTGCAAATGCACGGCGAGCAGGCTACCTTGACAAGAAGTACTCATTTAAAGACATTGCTATTGCTAAACATGAGAGATTTGGTCCACTGATTCTGAAAGAAATGGAGTCACAAGAAATTCACCAAGAAATTCAGGAATTGGATTGTTATGATGATGTTCCAGAAGATGATGACATGATGGTCATTGAATAAATGAGTAAATTCTTGATACTGTAGAATTCACAGTTTGTCTGGTTTGTGTTGACAACTACCATACTACTGTACCGTATACAGGTAATAAATTTCCTATATTTTCAATTAACAAATGTGTACCGTATTCTTCTTCATGGAAAAATAAGACATCCCCTGAAAATTAGCGCATCTTTGGGATCAAAAATTAATATAAGACACTGTCTTATTTTCGGGAAAACAGGGTAAGCTCTGCAACCTGACACTCACTGGTACAGCTTCCTCTGCTGCCCTCCACCACCCTCCTTCACCCCCAACACACCAGTTCTGAGAAGGAGACTGCCAGGCTCTGTGGCTTTGTTTATCTGTCAAGAGAAGGTGGTTAGCAGACAACCAAAGGGGCACTTTTGTGCTCTCTCTGCCCAGGTTCCTTGGTTCAGCATTGGGCCTACTGACCACTCCTACTGCAAACACTCACTCATATCTGCTCACTGTATCTTTCTGTTCCTCCTGGGACTGGAAAGTGAGATCGGAGTTACACCTTTGGGCTGCTGGCTGTTTCCTGGGTGTCAATTCAGCGTTTTCTCTTTCCTCCTCCCTTGGACTCTCCTACTCTCTCATCTTTGGATGTTTCAATGCACAAATCTCTCAGGAATGTTTGTGTGTTGAGCAAGTTGTAACATACAGGGCAGAGTTAAACTATGGCTGTTCAAGTTGTAACTTACAGGACAGAGACCAAGGAGGCCTAGATTTCTTTTTTTTTAATGGTAGCGTTAAGTAATGGTGTAACCATATGTGATGCAAATTAAAAGTCTTTAGAGACTATCCCATGTATAAGGTGGAGGAGCTAAAGCATATTAAACTAGTGTGCCAATTTAAGTACTAAAAAGGTTAGTGAAAAATACATTAAAATGTACTTGATCGCTAGGCAGATTATGGAACGTATTTATTATGTTTCTGTAAATTCTACTTCTTTATAATGATTACTGTTGATATAACCAGCAAAAAACAAAACAAAACAAAAACCCACACACATCTTTTATTTTAAAACTCTAATATAATCTTGTAATCTTACTGAATAGATCTGTGTTTTCTCATATATCAGGTTGCAGGCTCTATCCTGGCTACATTGAGGATCTCTCTCTCTCTCCCCCCCTCCCCCCCTCTCTTTCTCTCTCTCTCTCTTTCTCTCTCTCTCTCTCTCTCTCTCTCTCTCTCTCTCTCTCTCTCTCTCTCTCTCCTCTCCCCCTTCTTTCCACTCTCTCTGAAAAAAAAAAATCAATGAAAAAATATCCTCCTGCTGGCCTGATCACTCCCAACTGCCCTCCCCTGCTGGCCTGTTTGCCCCTAACTGTCCTTCCCTGTCAGCCATCTTGTGGTGGCCATTTTGTGACAACCTGAGGGCGTCCATCTTGTGGCAGTGTCACATGAGGATGTAACAGCACCTAAGCTTTTATTATATAGGACTAGAGGCCCGGTGCACGTAATTCATGCACGGGGTGAGGGGGTGTCCCTCAGCCCAGCCTGCACCCTCTCCAATCTGGGACCCATCGAGGGATGTTAAACTTCCCCGGGCAGTCGGACATCCTTCTCACAGTCCAGGACTGCTGGCTCCCAACTGCTCGCCTGCCTACTTTCCTGATTGCCCCTAACCACTTCTGCCTGCCATCCTGATCACCCCCTAACCCCTCCTGTGCCTGCCTGATTGGTGTCTAACTGCTCCCCTGCCAGTTCGTTTGCCCCAACTTCCCTCCTCTGCCAGCCTGGCCACCCCTAACTACCCTCCCCTGCAGGGTTGATCATCCCCAACTGTCCTCCCTTGCAGGCCTGGTGCCTCCCAACTGCCCTCCCCTGCAGGGTTGATCGCCTCCAACTGCCCTCCCTTGCAGGCCTGGTGCCTCCCAACTGCCCTCCCCTGCAGGGTTGATTGCCTCCAACTGCCCTCCCTTGCAGGCCTGGTGCCTCCCAACTGCTCTCCCCTACTGGCCATTTTGTGTCCACATGGGGGCAGCTATTGTGTGTTGGAGTGATGGTCAATCTACATATTACCCTTTTATTAGATAGGATAGAGGCCTGGTGCATTTGTGGGGGGCAGCTGATTTGCCCTGAAAGGAGTCCTGGATCAGGGTGGGGGTTGCCTTGGGGTGTGGGGCCGCCTGGGCAAGGGGCCTGTGGTGGTTTGCAGACCAGTCACATCCCCTCGTGACCCAAGCAGAGGCCCTGGTATCTAGAATTTATTTACCTCTACAATTAAAACTTTGTTTGGTTTTATGTATCTTCTATAATTGAAACTTTGTATCCTTGAGTGGAGGCCTAGGCTGGCCAGGCCAGGTGGAAAGCTTTGCTTCCTCTGTTGCTGGGGAAACCCTACCCTGCTCTCTTCAGCTCTGTGGCTGCTGCCATTTTTCTTGGGATTTATCTTCTATAATTGAAACTTTGGTAGAGTGTCAGTCTGCAGACTGAAAGGTCCCAGGTTCAATTCTGGTCAAGGGCATGTACATAGGTTGCGGGCACATCCCCGGTAGGGGGTGTCGGTGTGCAAGAGGCAGCTGGTTGATGTTTCTCATCCACATTTCTAGCTCTCTATCTCTCTCCCTTCTTCTCTGTAAAAAATCAATAAAATATATTTTTAAAAAAAGAAACATTGTATCCTTGAGTGGAGGCCTATGGGGCCAGGGTGTGTGGAAAGCTTGGCTTCCTCTGTTGAAACCCACGCCTCTCAAATGCTCTGTGTGGCTGCAGCCATCTTGGTTGGGGTTAATTTGCATACTTGCTCGGATTTGTTGGTGGGCGTGGCTTGAGCAGAGTGATGGTTAATTTGCATATTCCTCTTAAATTGTATTATAGCTTAGGGTATGGCATCATTTTGACTTATACACTAACATTATAAATATGAACTTGGGCCAATATCTAATAATGTGTTTTAAGTGGGGTAATTACACCTTCCTGGTTAGATTTTATGTGGCAGAGAATATAAACAAAATAGTGTTATGAAATGCTAATAATAGGGTGTAGCACATAAATGGCTTTCAGCCAGAGGTACTTCATTTAAAAAAATTTCATCAGATTAGATTTCATTTGGGTCAAGAGTTGGGAGAAATGGAGGGGACCATTTGGTGCTTATGAGCCTGATTGATCAGGCATAGTGCATATTGCTGAACAAAGACATTCTTACTTCCACTACTTCATTTTGGTGGCATTAGTGATGATAAATTCTGAATTTGTGCTTTGTGTTCAAGAATTAATAAAGCTACATGGTATTATATTTCTTTTTTATTTTTTGCTTGTAGGATTCAGTGGTCCCAATTTAAAGGCTATTTTACTTTCAAACTGGAGAAAGTAATGGATGATTTCAGAACTTCAGCTCCTGAACCAAGAGGTCCACCCAACCCTAATGTCGAATATATTCCCTTTGATGAAATGAAGGAAAGAATACTGAAAATTGTCACTGGATTTAATGGGTATGCACTTAATACTATTTTAAAGGTTTGTTCTTTAGATTTTTCTTTAAGTTTTGATGCATCTGGTTGTTTGACTATCCATTCGATTTAGTTCTGTGTATATATATATAGTAGTTACTGATTTTCAGTTTACAAATATTTAAAATATGTACAGTATTAAATTTTTTTGTTAAGAGTTTATTTGAGCTAAACTGATGAAACATGCTGGAAAGCAAGATCTCAAATGCAGATGACAGTTTTACAGTTTCTTTCATGCATTTGAAATTAAGGAGGGGAGTAAGGAAGATTAGAGAATGTGAGAAAAAGCAAGTTGGGGATTGAATTGCAGCATAGATCATTTGCTCTCCAGAAGGAGGGGTCTGTAAAGAGACATTTCAAAAGGTGTAATCCCACATGCAAAGAAACAGTGGACAGGGCTTGTTGAAGGCAAAGATAAGTTGTTCAGTAAAGAAGTTCTATGGCTGTGGTTTGACTACCAACCATGACCTGCCCAGTGATGAATTTATGCTCAGATCACCCTGTTAGGTTATATTCCAAGAACCTCATTTACATTTACAGTTCCTCTATTTGGTCATAAATCAATTCAAAGGATTCATTGGTGAACCTTTTGTCAATAGTATGGCCTCACCGCACTAGGAGAGCTCATTATTAGGGAGTCTCAATATGGACATTGTCCTGTTGACAATTGGGGGTGGAATCTGAGTTAAGGTAAATTTTCTTTCAAAGGGAAGGGCAGGTAGATGGAAGGCAGTCATAAGGCTAAAAAATACAACTCTGGGTCATTTCTATAACTAGCATGATCTGAGTTTTGTCATGTCTCATTTTTATATATTTGGAATTTAGTATAACATTTCCAGTGTTTCCCAAAGTGTGGTACGTGTACCCTTAGGGGTATGGGAAGAGTTTGGTGGGGGTACGTGTTGCATCGCAGTTTGGTGGGGATATACACTGCACTGTGCTTAGCTGTGCCTAATTCTATGTTTTCATGAGTACGAGGGGTACTCAGCGTTACGAAAATTATAGAAGGGGTACACATATGTCAAAAGTTTGGGAAACAGTAAGCCATGAAAAGAGGATTAACAGTTATTTAATACATGTTCGGTAATCATAAATAGTTGCGCTATATAGAAAAACACAAAGAACACAAGTAACTATTATGACTAATCATTAGCAGACAGGTAAAGACAAAGTGGATTCTGAGTTCAGTATCAATCCATATGCATGTAGGCTTTGTCAATGTCTTGGGATCACTGTCTACCTCTGATGTCAGCAAGTTCTCATCCTTGAGGAGTCTTTGATGTTTGTTGTAGGTGGAGGCAAGTGTCAGAGGCAGGGGTAAGTGTTCATTTGTGTTTAGATGCCTGATAAGTTGCCTGCCAAACAGGTTGGAGAGTGTCTCTTACTTGATGGATGTCCTTCCCGAAAGTAATATCTAAAGTCGGTGTCTCCTTAGAATTAACTGTGAAAGGAAGCAGCTACCATCTTGGCATTTCCTTTTCTTAAATATATTTTATTAATTTTTTTTTACAGAGAGGAAGGGAGAGGGATAGAGAGTTAAAATCATCGATGAGAGAGAAACATCAATCAGCTGCCTCCTGCACACCCCCTTCTGGAGATGTGCCTGCAACCAAGGTACATGCTCTTGACTAGAATCGAACCTGTGACCTTTTAGTCCAAACCAGTTAGGGCTTGGGATTTTCTTGAGGTGTCTCTGTCAAACCTTGACAATAGTATAAGATATTTCTTTTCAATAATGTCAGCTCATAAGTTCCTTCAAGTAAGTTCAGCTTAAATGCACTCTGATGCATAGAGGAATGTAAAAAACTGAAAAATGGGGAGCCAGAGAGTAGAAAAGAACCAAGCGGCTGTCTCTTGGATTTCCCATAGCCCCAACTATTCGTTACTTGCTTTAATCATACAGTTTAGCATAAAAGACAAAATCCTTTGAGGTGCTCCAGGTACCCTTCTTTAGCTTGGCAGATATGTGAATACATTTTATAACCTCTAGAAACAGACATTTTACTGGCAGATATATTTAAGGCATTGCATAACCTCAATAAGCCTTTCATAGACATCAAAGTCAGATGTTAACATACACTTATTTTTGCAAAACCCAGGTAAAAATAAAGATATGTCTATGTTACTTAAACCTACAAAGTTAAGCTAGCTTTTATTTACAAGTATTTTTCTCAAGTCATGGGAATTTAAAAAGCATTTGCGTTTCCATGTATTTTATTATTATTATTTTTTAATTTAATAAATCTTTATTGTTCAGATTATTACAATAGTTTCTTCTCTCCCCCCCCCCCCTATCCCCCATTAACTCCCATCTACCCGGTTCCCACCCCAATCTCTGCCCTTACCGTGTTTCCATATTTCTAAGAATTTTCGAATACCCAGTCCTTATAAGCACTTGCCTTTCAATTAATTGTAACAATACCATTTAGATATAGAAATTGCACATTTATACAATATACATATAATGTACAGAATAGACGAAAATAAAAAACTGTTGGATTCAAATTTTATTTTCACGTCAAGTTCCAAATGACCTTCCATGTTTTTTTTTTGTTTTTTGTTTAAGATTTTATTTTACTTTTATTTATTATTATTATTTTTTTTTAACATATATTTTATTAATTTTTTACAGAAAGGAAGGGAGAGAGATAGAGAGCCAGAATCGTCAATGAGAGAGAAACATCGACAAGCCGCCTCTTGCAACATCCCCCACCTGGGATGTGCCCGCAACCAGTGTACATGCCCTTGACCGGAATCGAACCCGGGACTTTTCAGTCCGCAGACCGACGCTCTACCACTGAGCCAAACCGGTTTCGGCACCTTTCATGTTTTTAATACATCAAAGAATTGGGTTGACACCTAAAAGACATAGATTGATCTATTTATTTAAACACTTTTTGAAGCTTTGAGAGACCAATTAAATATGGTTTCCATTCTTACTGCCTAATTTTAAAGCTGCTCTTTTCTAATTGTGTATGCAAAAATCTTAATACCAGGTGTACCGGCTAATAATGTGGATTTTTTTCAATAGATGGAGTTACACATATGTTGATATATATGATTTGATATGTATGCTCTTTTGTTGTATTGATAACAAGCTTTAAAATTTCATATGTCAAGTTTTTTGAAGGTGTTAACATCATAGATACTTTTACTCTTAAAAAAATGAATTTCATGCCAAAAAAAAGCATTTGCGAGAAGTTTTAATTCATTATTTTGAAGAAAAGTGCTGTTGAAAGTTATCATGTACTTCGGGAAGCTTATGGTAAACATGTTCCATCTCAGGATACTTGGGAATGCTGGTTTAAACGCTTTTAAAATGATGATTTCAATGTGAAAGACAAAGGTCAACCGAAAAAGTTTGAAGACCAATAATTAGAAGCATTATTGGATGAAGATGTGTGTCAAACTCAAAAACAACTTGCAGAAAGATTAAACGTTGCTCAGCAAACAATTTCCGATCATTTACAAGCAATGGGAAAGATTTTAAAGGTAGGAAAAATGGGTGCCACATTAACTGAAAGACAAATGGAAAACTGAAAAACCATCAGTAAAATGTTGCTTCAGTGGCAGGAAAGAAAGTCTTTTTGGCATAGAATTGTGACTGGCGATGAAAAGTGCATTTATTTTGAGAATTCCAGCGCACAAAATCATGGGTTGATCCAGGTCAACCATCAACATTGACTGCAAGGCCAAATCGATTCAGAAAGAAGACAATGCTCTGTGTTTGGTGGGATGAGGAAGGTGTGGTGTATTATGAACTTCTAAAATCTGGTGAAACTGTTACTGCTGATTGCTACCTACAACAAATAATCAATAAAAAATTGGAACCACACTTTAATCGTGAAATGACCAGAATAGGCCAGAAGACACGGCAAAGTAATTTTGCTTCATGATGATGCACTGTTACACATTTCAAAACCAGTCAAAGACACCTTAAAAGATCTTGCCTGGGAAGTTTTATCCCTCCACTGTATTTACCAGATCTTGCTCCTTCAGATTACCACTGTTCTGATCCATAGCGCACACACTTTTTGAGTAGCACCTCAAAACGTACGAAGAAGTGGAACATTGGGTCTCTGAATGGTTTGCCTTAAAACAAGAAAAGTTCTATTGGGACGATATCCACAGATTACCTGGAAGATGGGGAAATGCATAGCTAGCGATGAATGTTACTTTGAATAAAGCACTTTTGATGTTCCTCTTGAAATTACCGTGTTTTCTTTGATTACAAAAGCCACATTATGAACAGGTATGCCTGGCATTAATGGGAGGCTGACTGTCATGAGCCTTCTTGTCCTGGGAGGCATTTTTCCATTAATTTTGAGATCTGTAGAGTTTGAACAAACTTCTAGGGAAAACTGTCCTTACATGCAAACCAGTCCTTCTGGGAGCCAGATGTGGTGGTGTCCCTGTAGGACAGTTTTACATGATAAAGGAAATTTTTCCTCAGGCAACACCGCAGAGTCTTAGTCCCCTAAGAATACCTGAGCAAGGGCCACCAAGAGCTTACCAGACACCTCCAGAACCTGAATGCTTTTCAAGGTGTGGGCCCTCCCTCAGACCCTTTCTTAGGCTGAACCCATTTCATTGTGCCCTGCCCTTTCCCCTGGGGCTCCCTCTGGCTTCTCTGGTATCAGCTGCACTAAATGTCCCCTGGCACCCATCTCTGCACTCTGGATTTGGGGATCTGAGCAGCTATTGTCCCATTGGCTGTTCAGGTTGGGGAAGCAAAGTGTCTTCTCTCTGAGCTAAAGAGAGTTTAGTCTCATTTGATCAGCAAAGATTTTTTTTCATACTCTTAGTAAGCAATCCAATTAAAAGCAGCAACCTATTTCGTTTTCCTTTCCCTCAGTTATCTCAACCTTTATCCAACTTGAGGATTTTCTAAGAACAGTTCAAATAAAGTCATGGCCTACTGCTTAAAGCAAGGAGGCCCAGAATTCCAGAAGTCTCACCCAGTTTACCCGATGTGAAGCAGGGAACTGGTGGGCACAGTGAACCCTTACTTTTACCTGCAGGGTTGTCCTTCAGAATCCTGTCGACTATGTCAAATAAATGTTGACCTAAACATTCAAACTTTTAGAGAATTTCTATGAGTTTGAGTCAAACTGACAACATATGCTTGGAACAAAGATCTCAAATGCTCCCTGTACTACCTTAATGGATGGATATCAGAGGCTTTCAGACTTGAAATGGGTATAATAATCAAACAGGAAATATTTTAATGGGTCCTTCCTTTTTGCATTTTATATTTAGTGTTATAAATCATACTTTGTATATAACTTACACATGAGATGTCACATTAAGAAAACACAAAAATTAACAATTTATGTTAAGTATTTTGTTTTAGTGACTTAAAAAAAATATTTTGGGAGTTCCCCTCTTTTTTCCCAAGTAACCATTTTTAGCCCTATATAAAATAATGCACTTGAAAAGATACTCTCACTATAATAAAACTGATACTTTAAAAATGTTGCTGTGTCTCATTCTGTGTCATTTTAAATACTTTCCAGGGCAGTATTTTTAGAGTTTTCATATATATATGTGGTGGTGTCCCTGTAGGACAGTTTTACATGATAAAGGAAATTATATATATATATATATATATATATATATATATATATATATATATATATTTTTTTTTTTTACAGAGAGGAAGAGAGAGGGATAGAGAGTTAGAAACATCGATGAGAGAGAATCATCGATCAGCTGCCTCTTGCACACCCCCACTGGAATGTGCCCACAACATATGTGCTCTTGACCGGAATCGAACCTGAGACCCTTCAGTCTGCAGGCCGATGCTCTATCCACTAAGCCAAAACGGCCTCAGCTAGGGTTTTCTTAATTGAAGGGGAGAGTAGTATTTGTGAAGTTGAATTGTTCATTATTTAGTTTGGCATTAACAATTTAGAGTGTGGAATGACAATACCAAATTTAGTGAATTGTGGGTAGGTTAACTATAAATTTATATTAGGGACAGATTTTATTTGAAGGGATTTCACTTGTGAGTATTTTTATTTAGCATAATAGTCTCTCCTTCAGCCATTTTATCGCATGTGATTTCCAATAGATAGTGTAATTCAGTATTCCATGTTCCTTTAAGTTTTAGGAGTTTTGTCTAAAATACCAAATCCTTATGCTTTGATGCCAGGTCTGTTCCTAAAATATTTTATTGGGGGAATGGAGGAAAATTACAGCTTTGAGTTCCATTAATGATAGTTGACCTTGAGGATTTAGGATGGGAAAGACTTATTTTCAGTGTGTACTCTGCTGTACTGTTGAAGGTTATTTAACCATCTATACTCATAATAGCCTTGGTGGTCATCATGCCCTCATGTAGTCACAAGATGGCCGCAGGCACAGTGGAGGCAGGGCCTGGCAGCAGCTCTGCAAAGTAAGGCCTGGGGCTTCTGCAGCTCTGGGCGGAGTGGAGGAGACCGGTCCTGGCATCTCTGCTGCCTCACATGGAGCAAGCAGGTTGTGGTAGGGGAGGGCCGTTGGGGGCCATCTGGCCAGCAGGGATGGACTGTTGCGGGCAATCAGGTCAGCAGGGTGGGGGGCCGTAAGGGGTGACCAGGCCAGTGGGGAGGAGGGTGTATTTGGGGGCAACCAGCCTGGCAGGGAAGGGAGTTAGGGCGATTAGGCCAGCATGGGGGAGTGCTGTGAAAGGGTGGTTAGACCAGTGGGGGGTGGGGGGCAGTTATGGGCAACCAGGTGATGGGGGGAAGTAGTTGGGGGGGACCAGGCCAGCAGAGGGTGCAGTAAGGGGTGACCAGGCCAGCAGGGGAAGGGGGCAACTAACGACCAGGCTGGCAGGGAGGGGGCAGTTTGGGGCAACCTGGCTGGCAGCGGCGGGCTACCCTGTTTCCCCGAAAATAAGACAGTGTCTTATATTAATTTTTGCTCCCAAAGATGTGCTAGGTCTTATTTTCAGGGGATGTCTTATTTTTCCATGAAGGAGAATATGGTACACATTTATTGTTAAATGAAAGGAAATTTATTACCTGTATACGGTAGTACGGTAGTTGTCAACACAAACCAGACAAACTGTGAATCCTACAGTATCAAGAATTTACTCATTTATTCAGTGATAATCATGTCATCATCTTCAGGAACATCATCATAACAATCCAATTTCCGAATTTCCTGGTGAATTTCTTGTGACTCCATTTCTTTCAGAATCAGTGGACCAACTCTCATGTTTAGCCTTGGGGGGCCTTATTTTCGGAGGATGTCTTCTTTTCGCGAAAACACGGTAGTTAGGGGTGACCAGATCAGCACACAGAAGCAGTGGGGGACAATCAGGCTGGTGGGGGTGGGGTGGGGAGGCAGTTAGGCATGGCCAGGCCAGCAGGCAGGTGAGCCATTAGGAGCCAGTGGTCCAGGATTGTGAGAAGGATGTCCCCCAAGGAGTCCTGGATTGGAGAGAGTTCAGGCTGGGCCTTGAGGGAGACTTCCCCTTCCCCATGCACTAATTTCATGCACTGGGCCTTTAGTCCTAATAAAGAGGGAATATGCTAATTAGAAGATGCAGCACCCAGTTCTCTTAGCCCTGTAACCATCCAGGGCTGGCCCGAGGTGTAGGCAAGCCTCAGATGGTGTCTGCTCAGCCACCCAGGTCTGGTCTGAGGTACAACCAAATGATTGAACAAACAGGCTGCATGGGGCAACCTGGCCAGCAGGGGGTTTATTGAGGGACTACCAAATGACTGAACAAGCAGGCTGTGTAGGGTGAGTAGGCCAGCAGGGGGTTAGTGAGGGATGACCCAAATGATTGAATAAACAGGCTGTGTGGGGCAAACAGGCCAGCAGTTGAGGTAGTAAGAGGTGATCAGGCCAGCAATGTGGGGGTGGGGGGGATGCAGTTGGGGGCAACCAGGTTGGCAAGGAGGGGACAGTTGGGGGCGACCTAGCTGGCAGCTGGAAGCTGTTAGGGGTGACCAGGCAGGCGGGTGGGTGAGTGATTAGGAGCCAGCAGTTAAGGATTGTGAGAGGAATGTCCTGGATTGGAGAGGGTGCAGGCTGGGCTGAGGGGACATTGCTCCCCCCTCCCCCCTTTGCACAAATTTTGTGCATTGGGCCTCTAGTATAAATATATATAAAAGCCTAAGTGACCTTTAAAACAAATGACTGTTCTACCAGTCACTGTGACACACACACACCACCAGGGGGCAGACACTCAGTGCAGGAGCTGCCCCCTGGTGGCCAGTGTGCTCCCACAGCCAACCTGCTGTTCCCTCACACCCCCATAGATCTAGGCCAAGGGACTTAAGCATGAATTCATGCACCGAGTCTCTATTATACATATATTATTGATGCTACTTTTTTTATGCACATACCCACAAGAAGTCACATAGTGTTTATTAGAAATATGTTGCATAAGATTTACTACTGATTGAAATGTGTTCAAGATAAGAGTGCTTTGGGGTGTTTATAATAGTGCATAGGCAAATAGATATTAGACATTAAGGTGTTTCATCTTTTCAGTAAATTATAGCTACCATTTTTTTACTTTCTTTTTTAATTTTCTGAGGATATTTTTTTCTTTGTCTTTTAGAGAGAATAGGAGGGAAAGGAGGGAGGGGGAAGAGCGAGAAACATCTACCTGAGAAAAACACATCAGTTGGTTGTGCCCTTGAGTGGGAATTGAACCTGGGACCCTTCAGTCAATGGGCAGACACACAAACCAACCAGGGTTATGGCTACTATTTAAACATAAGAGTTAAGGTGAAACTGGTCAAATTATACCACTGCTTTGTGAATGTTAAGTTAATTTATTTGTGATTCTGAATTAGTAATACCACTTTCAATTCTTTCAAATTAAATTGGACCAGACATTGATATATGTAGACTATTAAATAAATCTAAATGGATTTGTTAATCTGTGAAACAGTTAACTGACCTACTTTCAAAAATGACTTGAATGATCACCAAAGACCTAAGCATACTTTTAAAATATTTTTCATCTTTGAACTTTAATTTTTAGATTGTACATTTATGAATGTACATTTATGAATTATTTTCTGATCAAGCATAATCCAATGTTTATTAGTGATTTGTTAATATTTTTTTAAATTTACCCCTTTTGTCTGTACTATAATATCATATATTGGTACATTAAAACATGTCCATATCTTTCAACTTTATTTTCATGTTTTGAATATAAATTGTTTAAACAGTGAACACTCCCTCTTCCTTCCCCATTCTCCAAAAAGGCTGCCTTTGAGATAAATCTCTCCCTCCTTTTTTTCCTTCTTCCCCCTTCTGCCTTATCAGTTCCAGGATGATTTACACTGTGTGTACATACTCTGGTTGAGGAGAAGAGGCATTAAAAACTCCCCTCTCTTTCCTGCATTCTTTGGTTAGTGAGAAGAAACATTTGTTTTCAGTATAAGGTTTTGCAGCAAGCTCGCCTACATGTTTGGCCTTGTTTAATTTCTTTGTGTCTCAGTTTCTCTATTCCTCATGCATGCCCTGGAATTTTCCTAGCTTCTCACTATCCTGTAACAACAGGAGTATCTAAAAGAATCAAAGGAGGACTTTGTTAGATGCTAGTTGTGTTTTCCTTTGGGAAGAGCTTTGATAATCTCAATATCTGTACATTTACAGCTCTGTCTTGTTTGTCTGTTTGTTTTTAAATGGCTGCATTATTTTCTATTATATGAACAGGTTATAATTCATTTGCTCTTTTCCCTTTGGTGGCAACTGTTTAATTTTTGGCTGTTATCAGTACTTATAACGAGCATCCTGGTACACACCTTCTTGTATTGATAAATGTCATGTATTGATTATAAATACAGATTTATTGTTGCCTTTTTAAAATTTGTAGAAATGGAATTGCTAGGTCATATTATATGTACACTTAAAATTTTCATTGATACTTCCAAATTGACCTCATAAATGAAGGTTTCCATGTGTACATGAGTGCAGATAGTGGAATTCTTCCTTATTTTGGGGTATATGTGCATGGATTTGTTTTTTTAGATTGCAGGTGAAATTGAACATCTTTTTATGTTCTTATTAACTCCTATGAATTTGTTTTATATATTTTTTTTATTATCTTTTGGTTGATTTTCTAATAGGCAAGTTCATCTTGTTTTACTTTTGTTTTTAATTAGTAAAAACTGCATGGTTTTAGTAAGTGCTACATGGTTTTTGGACATGAAAAATATTACCAATTTTTAAAAATAACTTTTGTATGTTGTCATCTTAAAATTTTCCCACTTTGAAGTGGAAATTGTCTATTCACATGTTTGTTTGATTTCCTGAACTGTAATACAAGTATTGAAGGAATAAAGGCGGCACGCACATTTCTATATCTGTATTTGGTTTGATGAGGCATGTTAAATAGACTTAATGGGGCATGTTAAATAGAATTACAGGGTTGAATGTTTAGTTAGGTCCTTTTAATTTAGTTCTTTTCAGATTACTTTTGAACTTTAAGATTTTATAAGAGAAGATAGATTATAGTTATTCTCCAGAACTGAAATTATTATTTTTTTTTTAGGAGAGAAGGCACTAAAAATTAAAATAAAACTAGAAACTTAATGGGACGGTCAATTAAAACATATTTGTTGCCCTTTTATGCCCTCTGTTTGGTATTATAATAAACAAGAAGAGTACCGTATTTTTCGGACCATAAGACACACTTTTTTCCCCCCAGAAGTGGGGGGGAAAAATCCCTGCGTCTTATGGTCCAAATATAGCCTACACATATACTTTAAAAAAAAAAGTTTTTTTACTTGCCCGGCTCTGTGTGGTTTCTGTGTGCTTGCCCAGCTCTAAAATGGTTCTAAATGCTGCTGTTTACTTTACAGGGTTGATTACATGTGTTTATGACTGTGATGTTGGGTTTTAATGCACATTAAATATTTTAGGACACTGTTTCAGAATCTTTTTTTTCTTCATTTCCCTTCTCTAAAAACTGGTGCGTCTTATGGTCCGGTGCGTCTTATGGTCAGAAAAATACGGTATATGGACTTGAATTCTATTAAACCAGGGCCATTTTTTAAAATCCTCCTCTTATCATGGACACTGTGAATATAATTTAGAAACTCCTAGTTTTGAGGGGTAGAGGAAATGTAACATATTTCTAGAGGTTTTAAAAAATTGTTTTCTGAATTATTGAGAAAGAAAGGATTAATGAATGGAAACGTAAGTCAATTAAGTCTTGTCTCTCCTTTGACAATAATGTTAGTCCTACAACCTCTCTAAAATAAGCAGGAAGAAAAATAAATAAATATGTATCTACACTAATAAAAGAGAAAAATGCTAATTGACTGTACCTTCGCTATGCCCACAAGCCAATCAGCAAGTATCCAAATTAACTCAACAAAGATGGTGGTTAATTTGCATACTCTGAGGGAGGGAGAAGTGAAGACTGAAGACAGCATAGAAGGAATAGGGAGGGAAGGCAGAAAGCAAGCAGGCTGTGGTAGGGAAAGAGTGGCGGAAAAGTGCAGGGCGGCAGCAGAAGGGAAAGCATGGGGCAGCAGTGGCGGGAGGGAAAGCGTGGGGTGGAGGGCAGAGACAGCGGGAGGGAAGAGAAAGCGCCAGGCGTCTGCAGGAGGGAAAGTGTGTAGGGTTGGGGCAGCAGAGGCGGGCAGAAAAGTGGGGGATGGAGGGCAGAGGCGGCAGGGAAAGCACGTGGCGGGGGAGGGGGGGGATGATGGTGTTGGTGGGAGGGAAGCCCTGTTCTTGCAGGAATCTTCCTGCAACAGGCTTCTAGTCTAACCTAATAATATACTAATGTGCAAATTAACCATCACTCTGCTGCTCAAACCACACCCATCACCCACACCCACCAGCCAGTCAGAGCAAGTATGCAAATTAACCCAACAAGGATGGCAGCTAATTTGCATACGTGGAGGGAGGGAGAAGTGAAGACTGAAGACAGCATAGATGGAAGAGGGAGGGAAAGTGGAAAGCAGGAAAAGCACTGGCAGTAAGGTGTGCAGCTGCCGCACGCTTGGCCACGGAGGCAGATGGAGGCATCGGGGCAGTGGGTCGGATGGGTGCATTGGGGAACACGGCAGCGGGCAGCGGCCCCAGAGGCACGCGACAGCGGGCGTGGCACTGCCTGCCACAGCGGGAGAGTTGGGGGAGCAAGAGAGGTGGCAGTGGCAGGAGGGAAGCCCGCTGGAAGTCTTGCAGGCATATTCCTGCAACAGGTGCCTAAATGTATAAGCCCAGTGACCAGAACAGCAGAACGACCTGTGGCTATGGCGTACACTGCAGCAGCCAACTAGCCTGATCCAGGTCCTGATCAGTCCCTAATACCCCGATCGGGGGCAGGGCTGGCTGCCAACCACCTGTGGCCCCTCCCCCCTGCTGGTCAGTTGTTCACGACCCCGACAATAAGCAGGAAGTTTTATTATTTTGGGTAGTTGACTAAAATATATTGTGGCTATGCAAGGGGGGTCTGGATAAAGGACAGAACCATCTGATACCTAAAAACCTTTGGTACATCATCTCTAAGGCAGGCATAGTCATAACTAAGGTGCTTTCATCTTCTGGCATGATAGTCTTTCCAACTTTTAAATTTCTTCTCTAAAGTTATTCTAATATACATGATTAATGAGATTTTGCTTAGTCTATTATGTGTATGCACACACACAGACATTTCTTGTAAGTTGCTGCACTTCAAAACCTCTTTCCACGTCTTTTAAGTCACGTGAGATTTTTATACTCTTAGGTCTGCCTTTTAGATATAAATCACTTCATATTTTATTTTTGTTTGCTTTACAGTTTAAGATTATTCTAGCCTTCTTTGTTACTTTGTTCTCTTACTTACCTGACCTATTAGTACTTACTGGATTTTCTGCTGGTTGGTTGGTTTGGAAAAATAGAGTTTTTGTACTTTTAAAAGTATTTGTGTCATTGCTGGTTGAACATATTTATTCTAGTAGTTCAAATGTGTTTATTTACTTTTTCTTCACTCCCTTTCATTCTATTTAGCATAACTAATTGCTAATCAGATTAATTTAGTAACCTCCCCTCCTTACCCTACTCCCCTCCCCCAAGAAAATGTTGTCTCATGGAAATATGGTCTGAGGTGATGCTCTCTCTAATAAAAAATTTTAAATTGAAAGGTAGGAATTAGCAGAAATCTAATGAATTTTTTCTTGACAACTTTATTTGATGCAAGTTAAATAAAGTTTGGGCTTTTGATACTAATACTACTGTGGGCTTTTGATTAAAAGTATTGAAAATTGCTAGAGATTTATTTTGGGATGGGAAAAGGTACAGTATTAGTTTATTTACCCTTATTGCAAGAGACTGCTTCTTTACTTTCTTAATTAAAAAAAAATACATACTTATTGATTTCAGAGAGAAAGAGGGAAAAAGAGATAAAAACATCAGTGATAGAGAATCATTGATTGGCTGCCTTCTGCAAGCCCCCTATTGAAGACTGAGTGTACAGCCCAGGCATGTGACCTTGACAGGAATCAAACCTGGGACCCTTCAGTCCACAGACACTATCCATTGAGCCAAACTGCTAGGGCTATTTTCTTCATTTTTTATACTTAGCATTTCACAATAACATCTTAATAAATTTCAGAATTTCTGGAGTTTGGTTTAAGGTATAAAATCCTTCTATATAATAAATGGTTAATATGCATATTGTCCCCATCACTGGGAGTTTGACTAGAGTTCGACCAGGGGGTGGGCCCTGCCCTATTGACCCTAATTGGGGTGGGCCGGCTGAACCCCACCTGTGCATGAATTCATGCACCAGGCCTCTAGTATATGTATATGAATATTGATATATGTGTATATTTTATCCACATGTTAACGTCCGAGTATAGAACCTATTGCTTTCAAGCATGTCAAACTCTGTTCCCAGGTCGTGAGTGTGACATGCTTGCAGTTTAATGTTGCAGAAAACCAGTGACATTTCTGTCTTTTGTGGGAACTTCAGAGGAAACAAAACTGAACCCATTCAGCCTTTAAAAATTATGAGATATTTAACTTAGTTTCCACCTAAATAGTGTTAACTAAAGCACAAAAGTGAATTGGCTATTTTAGCTTTTTTCTTAAATAAGATGTTTGATTTAATGATTATCTCCTTAGCCTTTTACACTGCTGGCCTGTTATATTTTGTATTTATCTTTTTTTAAAAAAATTTGTTTTTATTGACTTAAAGAGGATTGGAGAGGAATAGAGATATAAAAACATCTACGACTGAGAAACAGCTGCCTCCTGCATACCCTCTTACTGAAGATGGAACCTGAAACCCAGGCACGTGTCCTAACAGGGAATCAAACTGTGCCCTCTTGGTTCCTGGGTCAAACTTAACCAATGAGTCACACCTGCTGGGCTGTATTTATCTTTTTCGTGAAGAAAGTTGCTTATAAACATAGAGATGATATGTATATACACATAGTTAATTATCTGAATTTGTTTTTCTTAGACTTCAAGTCAAATGCATATTTGTTTTTTTATATTTTTATTTTATTTTTTGTTTAATCTTTATTGTTGAGAGTATTAGAGATTTCTTCCATTGCCCTGCTACCCCATTCCTGTCCCACCCCAGGCCTTCACCACCCTACTGTCTGTGTCCATTGGTAAGATCTTTGGTTAATCTCTTCCTGTCCCTGCCTCTTCCCTTCCTTCTGAGATTCGTCAGTCTGTTCCATGAATCCATGCTTCTGATTCTGTTTTATTCACCAGTTTATTTTGTCCATTAGATTTCTTGTTCATTTTTATTTTTAGATTCATTTGTTAATAAATATCTATTTGCTGCCATTTTTTTTTCACTTTTTTTTCTTTTTGATTAAGGTATTACATATGTGTCCTTATTCTCCCATTGTTCCCACCACCACCACCACCCTTCCCTGCCTCCCACTCCTGCTCATGCCCTCACCCTCCTGGTGTCTGTGTCCATTGGTTATGCTTATAAGCAGACATACAAGTCCTTTGGTTGATCTCTCCTCTTTACCCCCACTTTCCCCTACCTTCTCTCTGAGGTTTGATCATCTGATCGATGCTTTTCTGTCTCTGGATCTGTTTCTGTTCATTGGTTTATGTTCATTATATTCCATAAATGAGTGAGATTATGTGATATTTATTTTTCTCTGACTGACTTATTTCGCTTAGCATAATGCTCTCTAGTTCCATCCATGCTGCTAGGATTTCTTTTTTTCATTTTCTATTGCAGTATAGTGTTCCATTGTATAGATGTACCACAGTTTTTTAATCCTCTTATCTGCTGATGAGCACTTAGGCTGTTTCCAAATCTTCGCTATGGTGAATTGTACTGCTATGAACATAGGGGTGCATATATCCTTTCTGATTGGTGTTTCTAGTTTCTTGGGATATATTCCTAGAAGGGGGATCACTGGGTCAAATGGCAGTTCCATTTTCAGTTTTTTGAGGAAACTCCAGTGTTTTCCACAGTGGCTGCACCAGTTTGCATTCCCCCTCGCAGTGCACGAGGGTTCCTTTTTCTCTGCATCTTAGCCAGGACTTGCCATTTTTTGATTTGTTGATATGACAGTCATTCTTACAGGTGTGAGATGGTACCACATTGTTGTTTTGATTTGCATCTTTTAAAATTATATGTATATATATATATATTTCAGAGAGGAAGGGGGAGAGAAAGAGATAGAGACATCAGTTGATGTATATTCAGGAGAGAGAATCATTGATTAGCTGCTTCCTCCACACCCCCTCACTGGATATGGAGCCCACAACCCAGTGGTGTGCCCTTTTAAGTTGTATGAGTTCTCTAAATGTTGGAGATAACATTGTCAAATATGTTCTCCCATACAGTGGGCTTTCTTCTTGTTTTGTTGATGGTTTCTTTCACTGTGCTGAAGCTTTTTATTTTGATGTACCGTAGTCCCATTTATTTACTTTCTCTTTTGATTTTCATTGCCATAGAAGCAGTATTTGTAGAAATTGCTTTGATATATGCCTGAGATTTTGCTGCCTGTGGAGTCCTGTAATATTTTTATGTTTTCTCATCTTACGTTTAAGTCCTATATCCATTTTGAGTTTATTTTTGTGTATGGTGTAAGTTGGTGGTCTAGTTTCTTTTTTCTTTTCCTTTTTTTTTTTTTTTTTTTGCATGTATCTGTCCAATTTCCCAACACCATTTATTGAAGAGACTTTTTTTTTAATTGATTTTTTTACAGAGAGGAAGGAGAGGGATAGAGAGTTAGAAACATCGATGAGAGAATCATCTATCAGCTGCCTAGGGGATGTGCCCGCAACCAAGGTACATGCCCTTGACCAGAATTGAACCTGGGACTGACCTTTCAGTCCACAGGCCGACACTCTCCACTGAGCCAAACTGATTTCGGCTATTGAAGAGACTTTTGATTCCATTGTATGCTCTTGCCTTCTTCATCAAATATTAATTTAGCATAGTGGTTTGGGTCGATTTCTGGGTTCTCTGTTCTATTCCATTGGTCTATATGTCTGTTCTTGTGTCAGTACCAGGCAGTTTTGAGAACAGTAGCTTTGTAATACAGCTTGAAATCTGGTATTGAGATCCCTCCTATTTTATTTTTCTTTTGCAGGATTGCTGCAGCTATTCAGGGTCTTTTTATTCCAGATGAATTTTTGGAGAGTTCTTTTCTAGGTCTGTGAAATATGCAGTTGGTATTTTAATGGGGAGTGCATTCAATCTATAGATTGCTTTGGGTAGTATGGACATTTTAATGATGTTGATTCTACCAGTCCATGAACATGATATGTTCTTCCATTTGTTTATGTCTTCCTCTATCTCTTTTTTCATTGTCTTTTAGTTTTCTGAGTATAGGTCTTTTACCTCCTTAGTTAAGTTTATTCCAAGGTATCTTAATTTTTTTGGTGTGATGGTAAGTGGGATTGTTTTTGTTTTCTTTAATCTCTCTTTTCTGTAAGTTTACTATTGGTGTGTAAAAATGCCATACATTTCTTGGTGTTCATTTTGTATCCTACATTGCTGAATTCATTTATTAAGTCTAATAATTTTTTGATGGAGTCTTATGGTTTTCTGTGTACAGTATCATGTCATCTGGGAATAATGACAGTTTTACATCTTTTCAGTGTGGATACCTTTTATTTCTTCTTGTCTAATTGCTATGGCTAGCACTTCCAGTACTATGTCATACAGGAGTGGTGAAAATGGACATCCCTTTCTAGTTCCTGTTAGGTGAAATGGTTTTAGTTTCTGCCCATGAGTATGATGTTAGCTGCAGATTGTATAAGGAAGGCTTTTATTATGTTGATGTATGATCCCTTTATTCCAATTTTGCTTAGGTTTTTTTTTTATCAAGAAAGGGATTGGATTTTGTCAAATACTTTTTATGAATTGATTATGACTATGATTTTTATCTCTCATTGGTAATGGTGTTTGATCTTGCTGATGTACTGCTGGATCCGATTTGTTAGAATTTTGAGGATTTTGGCATCTATGTTCATGGGGGATATTGGCCTGTAATTCTCTTTCATTGTGTTTTTATCAGTTTTGGTATTAGGGTAATGTTGGCTTCATAGAATGCGCTTAGAAGTGTTCTTTTCTCTTGAATTTTTTTGGAATAGTCTGAGGAGGATAGGTTTTAGTTCTTCTTTGAATGTTTCGTAAAACTCACCTGTGAAGCTGTCCATCCAGCTCAGGTCGTTCTTTTGCTGGACGCTTTTTTGATGACTGCTTCAATTTCCTCCATAGTTATTAGCCTATTGAGATTTTTAGATTCTTCCTGATTGAGTTTTGGACAATTGTATTTTTTTTTTAGGAATATGTCCATTTCTTCTCTGTTGGACAGTTTGTTGGAGTAGAGGTCTTCATAGTTTTTTTTTTTTTTTTTTTACAATCCTTTGTAATTCTGTGGGGTATGTTGTTATTTCACCTCTTTCATTTCTGATTTTGTTTATTTGGGTCCTCTCTCTTTGCTTCTTGGTGAGCCTGGCTAAAGGTTCATCAATCTTGTTTATTCTTTCAAAGAACCAGCTCTTGGTTTTGTTGATCTTTTATAGTTTCTTTGATCTCTATGTCATTTATCTCCACTCTAATCTTAATTATTTCCTTTCTTCTGCTCACTCTGGGCTTTTCTCTTTTAATTCTTTAAATTGCATAATTACATGGTTTATTACCAATTTATCTTGTTTTCTTGAGGTAGGCCTGTGGAGCTATAAACATCCCTCTCAGGACTGCTTTTACTGTGCCCCATAGATATTGGATTGTTGTGTTTTCATTGTCATTCATTTCTAGAATATTTTTAATTTCTTCTTTGATCTCTTTGGTAACCCAATCATTGTTTAATAGCATGCTATTCAGCTTTCAAGTGTTTGAATTTTTTTGAATGTTTTTATTGTAGTTTATTTCTAATACAGTGGTGCCTCACACAACGAACTTAATTCGTTCCAGGAGCAAGTTTGTTATGCGAAAAGTTCGTTATGTGAAACGCGTTTTCCCATAACAATACAGTACATGTTAAAAAAAATAATTCGTTCTGTAGCATAAAATATGCTAAGATGACATAAAAAAAGATAAATTTTTTGTTATTATTTTTATTTAGATACATCTAAAAACATAATTTTTTTTTTTAAAAAAAACACATTTTTTTAATTTTAAGACAGACTAAGTAGAGTCTACCGAATCTTGCACATCTTCATCCATTTTCTGCTTTTTGGCCGATGGTTTCATGAAAAACCTGTCCAAAGTCGTTTGTTTTTCTCTTTTCTCCAACATCTGCCGGAAATAACGGACAAGAGTATCGGAGTAAAGATCGTTGATCCTGTTTGCTTCAGCTGAATCCGGATAGTGGGCATTGGTAAACTCCTGAACTGCTTTCCATTTGACCAGGATGTTCTTGATGTCAGCAGTTGGGATTGGTTGATTGTTTGATTGTTGCTCCTCGTTATCAGATGACGCTTCCCTTTGAGCATTGTCCTGTTGCTGGACCAGAAGTGCTTGGAGCTCTTCAGTTGTCAGCTCTTCTTCGTGTTCCTCAATAAGCTCCTCTACATCCTCTTCCTCTACCTCTAATTCCAACCTTTGGGCCACTGTGATGATGTCCTTCACCACTTCTGTGTCATCAACTACTGTACTGCTTCTTCCTGGGTCCACGAAGGCACAAGCATCTTCCAAGCAGAAATGAGGGTCCTTTGTGACACTTCTTCCCAGGCCTTCTGTATAAGTCGTATTGCCATAAGGACATCAAATTTCTCCTTCCAAAACTTTCGGACAGTCATATTGTCTCCACCAAACTCGCATTCTTCAAACACCTTATTAAAGAGGGCTCTAGTGTAGAGTTTTTTAAAGTTCGCAATAACTTGCTGATCCATTGGCTGAAGAATGGATGTGGTGTTTGGTGTCAAATACTGCACCTTGATAAAAGGATAATTTTCCTGCAATATTTCCTCTAGGTCTTTTGGGTGAGAAGGGGCATTGTCAAGTAGTATCAGAAGGGCTTTGAGCGGCAGTTCTTTTTCCAGCAAGAATTTCTTCACGGCAGGAGCAAAGGTTTCCAGAATCCATTCGTTGAAGATAACTTGGGTCACCCAGGCTTTTTGATTGGACTTCCAATGAACGGGCAGTTTGGACTTAATAACGTTATTTTTCTTGAAAATTCTTGGATTTTCAGAGTGATAAACCAATAGAGGTTTGATCTTGAGGTCTCCGCTGGCATTAGACGAAAACATAAGGGTAAGTCTGTCCTTCATGGCTTTGTGTCCTGGCAATTTCTTCTCTTTTGTAATGAAGGTTCTGCTCGGCATTCTTTTCCAGAAAAGACCCGTTTCATCGGCATTGAACACTTGTTGTGGGCAGTATCCTTCATCCTTAATACATTTTTGAAAGTTAATAGAGAACTTTTCTGCTTCTTTCTTGTCAGCACTGCCAGCCTCACCATGCATAGTAACGCTGTGGATTCCACACCTTTTCTTAAATCTAAAAAACCACCCCCTGCTGGCTTTGAATTCTTCTTCATTATCTTGATTGCTGCTACTTCCAGGGACGTTTTTCTTTAGATCGTCATAAATTCTCTTGGCTTTGTGACAGATAATATCTTGGGTTGTTACGTCACCTTTCACCTGCCTGTCCTTAATCCAAATCGCTAATAGCCTCTCCATTTCCTCGTGGATTGAAGACCTATGTTTTTCATGAAATAGTTTTGATACTCCTTTGGCTACTTTGGCTGATTTGATTGCATCCTTATTTGTCAAAATGGTGAAAATGGTGGTCTTGCTGAGGCCAAATTCTTTGACGAGGTCACACTGTTTTACCCCACATTCACTCCTTCTAATTATTTCCTGTTTCATTTCAACAGAAATCACCTTCCTGCTTTTTTTAGAAGCCATGATATAAAAAAAATATTGAGTTTAACTTAAAAGGACGACTGCCGTGATACGTGCGTGATTTAATTCGTAATGAAGAACGATTGCCGCGATACGTGCTTAAGTTAAGCGCAGTGACTAACGACTGCCTGCAGTGCCTGCGCGGAAGGATGCAATACATCGGCAGCGATCGTGGAAGCTCGGGCGAAGCAGTCGTGGAAGCTCGGGCGACTTCGTTGTGTGAAACGAAGTTCGTTGTATGAATCATGAAATGAAGTTCGTTGTGTGCAGCGTTCGCTGTGCGAGGCGTTCTTTATGCGAGGCACCACTGTATTATGCCATTGTGATCTGAGAGGATACTTGATATGATTTCAATCTTCTTGAATTTGGAGAGATTTTGCCCGTGACAAGTATGGGGGTCTATTCGTGGCTTTGGGGTAAAATGTTCTATAGGTATTAAGTCCATCTGATCTAGTGAGTCATTTATGATTGCTGTTTCTTTGTTTGTTTTTGTCTAGACGATTTATCCAGTGATGCCTGTGGTGTATTAAAGTCCTCTAGTATGATTGTATTGTTCTTGATCTCTTCCTCGATATCTTTGAGGAGTTTATAAATGTATTTGGGTGCTTCTGTATTGGATGCATAAATGTTTTCCAGAGTTATATCCTCTTGTTGTATCGATCCCTTTAGTATTATGAAGTGGCCATCTTTATCTCTTGTTATGGTCTTCACTTTGAGGTCTATTTTGTCCGACATAAGTGTTGCTATCGCAGCTTTTTTTTTTCCCATTTGCCCCTGGAAGATAGTATTTTATCCCTTCACTTTCAGTCGGTGTGAGTTCCTTGTTTAAAGGTGAGTCTCTTGTAGACAGCATATGTATGGGTCATGTTTTCTTATCAATTCAGCCACTTGATTTATTTTGATTGGATCATTCAGTCCAGTTACATTTAAAGTTATTATTGATAGGTACTTGTTTGTAGCCATTTTATTTTTTGTGCCTGTGTTTCTTCTTCTCTTTTTATTCTTTTTATACCAGTTCATTTAGCATTTCCTGTATTGCTAGCTTGGTGATGATAAACTCCCTTAGCCTATTTTTATTTCCCCTTCCATTTGAATGATAGCCTTGCTGGATAGAGTATTCTTGAATTCAGTCTCTTGCTTTGCATCACTTTGTATATTCCCTTCCTTTCCGTTCTTGTGTCTTTCTGTTGAGAAATCATTTGATAATTTCATGGGAGATTCCTTGTAAGTAACTTTCTGTCTCTCTTGCATCCTTTAAGATTCTCTCTTTGTTCTTAACGTTAGCCATTGTAATTACAACGTGTCTTGGTGTGGGTCTTTTGGGCTTCATCTCTTTTGACGGGGACTCTGTGAGCTTGTGTAATTTGTTTCTTCCCCAACTCAGGGAATTTTTCTGACATTCAAATAGGTGTTCTAACACTTGCTCCTCCTCTTGTCTTTCTAACACCCCTGCTATATATTAATACTATGTTGCTTCGTTTCATGTTGTCCCAAAACTCCCTCAGGCTGTCCTCCTGTGTTTTGATTTTTTTCTCCAGTTGCAGTTCAGAGTGGGTGTTTTGCTTCCCTGGCTTCTAATTTGATAATTTGGTCCTCTGCTTCTCCTAGTCTATTTTTGAAAGCTTCCATGGAGGTTTTTATTTTAGCATTATCACACTTTATTTCTTCCTGATTCTTATGTTCATTGTTGATTTTCTCATCCATCTGGCTTATGGATTTTATGACTCTTCATTCTGAATTCTTTTTCTGATAAATTGCATGCCTCAATTTCATTTAAATTCTTTTTGGTGATTCCTTCATTTATTTCCTTTGGGGTGTTTTTTTCTTTTGTCTCCCCATTTTTGCTGTCTCTTTCGGTCCCTAGGCTACCTGCTTGGTGTTCAAGGGTTGAGGCCCCTCTCAGTCCAATGGTTGTGGACTCACTAGCCTCTGGGCCTGGGTCTGCCTTTGGTTAACACCTTTGTGTGTGTGTGTGTGTGTGTGTGTGTGTGTGTGTGTGTGTGTGTGTCTAAGTTGTACCCCTTTCTCCCACAGTTCTGGTCCCTTAATTTTCCATTTCTTGAGGTTGATGGGGGCACGTGCATAGCATCTTTAGTGTGCAACTCTCTGTAAGAGCCCAGAGCCCTCTGACATGCAGTTGGCTGTGCTCGTCCAGCCTCTAAGGCAGGATGGTATCGTAAGTCCCTCTGGTAGTGCACTTGCAGCATGGACCTGTGACCTGTGATTTGGCACACCAGTTGGCGCCAGCAGCTCTGACCTGGGCTGTGGGTACGGCATGCACCAGCCAAAGACTCTTTCTGTGCTGATAGCAGAGCACCCACTGGCTCAAGTTCTATCTCAGCCAGATGCGTAGCACACACTGGGCTGCAGCTCTGTCTTTGTTGGGGTGCCACCGAGCATGCTCAGTCTATGCTGGTGGCTGGGCGCACTTAGTCTATGCCAGAGGTGGAATGCTTGCCCTTCAAGGGCTCTGCCTAAGCTGGAGGTAGAGGGCAAAGCTGGCAGTGGAGCGCACTTTGGCTGAGCCAGAGGCAGGGGACTTGCCCTTCACAGGCTTTGCCTAAGTTGGCGGAGCACAAAGCTCATGACAGAGCACATTTAGTTTTGCGCAAGGGGTACGGTCCTCGCTCTGTGAGAGCTCTGTCTGGACTGTTGGTGAGCGTGCTTTGTGTAAGGGTCTGCACACTTGCCTGGCTAGGGTTCCATTTGAGCAGGGCTGGAGGACACACCAGGCTGAGGTTCTGTGTTGGTGTCAAGGATTGAGCAGGGAGTGGGGGACCATAGCTTGCACTCACAGAGCGAGGACCTGAAGCATGGTATCCTGGGATGCTGGGTTTGGGCTCTAAATAGGAAGCTCAGCTTCGGAGGTCTGTCTGATCTCTCCCACTAAAGACGTCTGGGGCACAGTGGTGGTTCCACATGGGTTATGGCTGGCAAGTGGCTCCCTGCCCAGGTCTGAGGGTGCTGCCCCAGGTCAGTCTGGATGTTGGTGGGGCAGCACTTTTGGCCTCCTTTGTTCCCCTCTACAAGATGGCATGCTTTCCAAGTCACAGCCGAACTGGCGTGGGGATGCCAGTGGCGATAGCAAGGGCTCCTCATCCAGGCAAGCTCAAATCTGCCAGTCCCTGGCACTCCTGAGATATTTATATGTCCTCCCTCACTCATCCATGCATACACCACACACATCCACACATGCTCTTCTCACTTCTTTACTCTGTCACACTCTCTCCCTGCTGTCCTGTTGGCAACCATTTTCAGGATCTCCTGTTGCCATTTTATTGTTGTCTAGAAGCCCGGTGCATGAAAATTCATGCACTGGCCGGGGGTTGGGTCCCTCAGCCCGGCCTGTCCCTTCTCCCTCTCTAGGAGCCCTTAGGGGCGGAAGGCAACCCTGCAATCAGGGGAAGGTGATGCCCATCGCACCTCTGCTGCCTCTACGAGCAGTGCAAGCCTCAGCCAGCCCTCATAGGTTTGAGAGACACTGTCACTAGCTGCAGCTTATTTGAGAGATTTTAGCAAAGTCTGAAGCCTAAGCCAGGAGAGGCCATTCATATGGAAAAGCTGCTGCAAACAGCTTGGGTGGGGCGGATTCTCAGGGAATTGCCAGGGCCAAGATTCAGATATGGCTGCCAGTCAGCCTTGTGACAGGGAAGGTCCCAGCACAGGAACAGTGACCCCTACAAGCACCCTCAGTCTGGGAGAAAGCCACCTCTAAGTTCCTACCCTAATGCCAGATAATCTAGACCCTCCCCTATGTAATGGAGATCAGAGGAAGTGTGTCTGAGTAAGTTCGTGTGCTGGCCTTTTAAGAGCAGAACCTAAGGTCTTCAGCAGCTTCCCTGAGTGTCCCTGAGCCCCAATCTCTGCTGGTTTTTACAGCTAGTCCATAGTTTATAGGGCTTTCTCTTGCCAACTCTGGAACACTGGGCTGGGGTCTGGTTTGGGGCTGGGACCCATTGCTCCTCCCAGTTCTGGAACTCTGGGCTGGGTCCCCTTGCTCCTCACACACAGCCTCTACTGGGACTGTCTCCCTCCTGATCTAAAAAAATGTCACACATGGGTGTTGGGCCAGCCCTAACCAAGCTTCCACCTCTCCTATCAATCTTAATGTGCTTTTTTCTTTGCTTCTCTAGTTGTAGGACTTCATTCAGTCAGATTTTAGGCAGTTCTGAATGTAGTTTTTAAATTTTTAAAAAAAATTTTAATTTTTATTTTTTAAAATATATTTTATTGATTTTTTACAGAGAAGAAGGGAGAGGGATAGAGAGCTAGAAACGTCGATGAGAGAGGAACATCGACCAGCTGTCTCTTGCACCTGACGGGAATCGAACCTGGGACCATTCAGTCCACAGACCGACGCTCTACCACTGAGCCAAACCAGTTTCAGCAGTTTTTTAAAATTTTTTTTTTATACTAGAGGCCCGGTGCATGAATTTGTGCATGGGTGGGGTCTGGCTGGCCTGCCCCATGGGGTCAGAGGGAGGGGCTGAAGGCAGTTGGCCTGCTGGCCCCACTCCTGGATGAGGGGACAATTTGCATATTAGCCTTTTATTATATAGGACATATTTTTATTGATTTCAGAGAGGAACGGGGAGAGAGAGAGAGAGAGAGAGAGAGAGAGAGAGAGAGAGAGAGAGAGACGGAGACATGATGACAGGGAATCATATTTGGCTGCCTCCTGTACGCCCCTTACTGGGAATAGAACCTGCATCCTGGGCATGTGCCCTTGACCAGAATCGAACCTGAGACTCTTTAGTCCACAGGCCAATGCTCTATTCACTGATCCAAACCAGCTAGGGATAGTTTTAATTTTGATGTGGTTGTGAGCGGCTGCTACCCTGTTTCCATGAAAATAAGACAGTGTCTTATATTAATTTTTTCTCCCAAAGTTGTGCTAGGTTTTATTTTCAGGGGATGTCTTATCTTTCCATGCGCTAGGTCTTATTTTCGGAGGATGTCTTATTTTCGGGGAAACATGATAGTACAGGTGTTTATCTATGCTGCCATTTTGGTTGTCCTTTCTAAATCTGAAGTGCAATTTTAAAGATAAGAAATTGCTCCTTTAGACCTTAGCCATATTGTTTAAAATTAAAAAAAAAAATAGCATTAGGTTGCTGACTTATGCTTAGATGTCTTTATGTTCAGTAGCATTTCTTGGTATTTTTCTTAAATACTGGAAAAAAATTCCATCTTACAATGTGGGCAGAATAAAGGTGATACATTACAAAGTAAACTGAATGCATTATTTTTTAAAATAACCCAAAATATTATTTCTATTAAGTTATTTATTTTACTGTCTACGTTTTCTAATGAACATCTTTCCCCCCTTAACCAAATTTAGGGATTCTGTTTCATGTTTTTCATTGAAAGTGAGTCACGTCCTTTTCCTTTTTGGCACATGTATCTGAATTTAGTTTAGTGAACTTTATTGGGAAGAGCCTTAATATTTTCAGGAGATAAATTATTTTTTGTACTATGTCTAATAGAAGAGTAACAGAAACCAAACCTTTCTTGTAGTTGGACCAAACATTCATTTTTGGATTTGTCTGGTTTATTCTTATGCCTCCTTTCAAAGACCTACCTCAAATTAAATGTTCCCACGTTCATGCTTACTTCCCTGGCATGCATTTTATTCTATTTTCATTGCACTGATACACAATATTATTACCTTTTATTATTGTAATTATTTACATGTTTGTCTTCATGGCTAGTAAGTTTTTCCAGCATATAATAGGCTCTCCTATTTATTTGAAAATACTAACTATGTAAAAACACGTTTTAGTGTAGTTGTCAGTTTTACAATGTTAAAATTTCCAATTGATTCTGTTATTTAAAGTAAATAATATATTATCCTGTTCAAGTGAGGAAGTGTTGTATGACATTTTAGTGCCATCTCTTGGGCATTTGATAAAATGACTTTAAAGGCTTCTGTAAATGTCTGTGAATGAAAACTAATTTTGCCGACATTGCTGTGCAAACATAATGTACCTTTTCCTCCTGAAAGCAGTAATGATAATCACCTACACATGAATTGTTCATAATTGACTGCAGTTTTAATTATCTTCCTAAAGAAAGCCAAACATTTAGTGTAAATGTTGTTAAATGGGAAGCTTAAATAGATACTAAATTTTTTTATTTAATAAATCTTTATTATTTAGATTATTACAATTGTTCCTCTTTTTTCCCCTCATAGCTCCCCTCCACCTGGTTCCCTTACCTCTCCTCTCCCCCTACTGTCCTCATCCATAGGTGTATGATTTTTGTCCAGTCTCTTATTGCACCCCTCTCACCCTGAGAATTGTAAGTCCCACACCCCTTACTATGCCCTTGATTCTATTATAGTCACCAGTTTATTCTGTTCATCAGATTTTTAATTCACTTGATTTTTAGAGTCACTTGTTGATAGCTATGTATTTGTTGTTCATAATTTTTATCTTTTTATTCCTCTTCTTAAAAAATACCTTTCAGCATTTTATATAATATTGGTTTGGTGGTGGTGAACTTCTTTAGCTTTTTCTTATCTGTGAAGCTCTTTATCTGACCTTCAATTCTGAATGATAGCTTTGCTGGGTAGAGTAATCTTGGTTGTGGGTTCTTGCTATTCATCACTCTTCATATTTCTTGCCACTCCCATCTGGCCTGCATAGTTTCTGTTGAGAAATCAGCTGACAATCCTTTGGGTGCTCCCTTGTAGGTAAGTTTTTTTCTCTTGCTGCTTTTAATATTCTCTGTATTTTGCTCTTGTTGTGGTCCTCCTTGGATTCCTCATGTTTGGGTTCTGTGCACTTCCTGGACTTGTAAGTCTATTTCTTTCACCAGGTGGGGGAAGTTTCCTGGCATTATTTCTTCAAATAGATTTTCAATATTTTGCTCTTTCTCTCCTGGCACCCCCATAATTCTGATGTTGATATGCTTGAAATTGTTCCAGAGGCTTCTCACACTATCTTCATATTTTTTATTCTTTTTTCTTTTTTGCTTTTCCAGTTGAGTGTTTTTTGCTTCTTTGTATTTCAAATCTTTGACTTGTTTCTTGTAGTCATCTAGTCTGCTGTTAGGTCTCTGTATAATGTTTTTTATTTCAGTTAGTGTATGTTTAATTTCTAGTTGGTCTTTTTCATATCCTTGAGGGTCTCGCTAAATTTATTGGCCTTTTCTAGGAAATTCTTGAAAAACCTTATAACTGGTTTTGAACTTTAGATCCAGACCTTTACTTTACTCCTTTTCTTTCATTTGTGATCTGTTTCTTTGTCTCTGCATTTTCTCTTCTTCCCTGTGTTGATAGAGTGGCTTTGTGTGATAGGTGTCCTATAGGGCCTAGTGGATCAGCCTCCCCAGTTACCTGAGGTGGACACTCTTGATGCACCCCTTTGTGGGCTGTGCACACAGCTTTGTTGTAGTTATTCCTTGATTGTTGTTGGTATCACTGGGAGGAATTGACCTCCAGGCCAATTGGCTGTGAAGATCAGCTGTGTCTATGCCTGGAGAACTTCTGTGTTGGATACAGCCTTATGAGATAAGACTTGCAAAATTGCAAAAGCCTCTGTGCCCAACTGGATAGGGCGGAGTCTCAGGGCTGAGCAGACAGTCTTGGCTTCCCGTCAGCCCTGCCCTATGAGGCCCCTGGGTCTCAGTAACCCTCAGTAATTGCTGCAAGCACCTTTGAGAGAAAACTGCCCTCGAGTTTCGCCTGCTGCCTGACAGTCCAGTTTCTCCCCGATTGAGTCTGAGTTCCCAGAGTCTCCCTTGGAACTGGAGTTCAGCAAATTCAGGAGCTTCTGTCTCGCGCTTGAGTAAGGATCCACACACTCAATTGCCCGCCCTCTCCGCATGCGCATCTCTATACCTCAGCCTTTTGCAGCTCCTTTGAGTTTCAATGTGTTTATCTCCTTCTAGTTGTAGAATTTCTACTCAGCCAGCTTTCCTGTTGTACTAGATGGTGGTGTCGGTTTTGTCTTTTAGTTGTAGTTTTGAAATTGTGCGAGGTAGCATTTTAGGTGTTTACCTATGCCGCCATCTTGGTTTCACCCGATATTAATTTTTTAAAGCTTATTTTAATTTAAAAAAAAAGTATTAGCTTTTGATGTATGAAAGAATTTTACTTTGAGGAAATACATTATCTGTTTAAATATTTACCAGTTAAGGATTTAAAATTCTTAACACGGAATGCTTTTTTGTTTATTTTTTGTTAATAGATAACCTTTTAATTACAGTATCACTGTGAGACATTTATTGAGAAAATAACAGGTGTGGTGATGATGTGTGTGTTTAAGATTGGAGAGTAGTGATCTAGAAGAAGGGCTGAGATTCAGGTATATTGCAATACTCTGAAATCATGTAATATACTTAAGATGTATCTACCATGTTTCTCTGAAAATAAGACATTCTCCAAAAATAAGACCTAGTGCATGTAAAGATAAAACATCCCCTGAAAATAAGACCTAGCGCAACTTTGGGAGAAAAAATATAAGAAACTATCTTATTTTCGGGGAAACAGGGTATCTATATGCACAAGCCTAAGCGACTGTTACAATGGGATAGCCGGCTAAGTAGCCATGATGTGCTCTGACCACCAGGGGATAGGTGCTTAATGCAGGAGCTGCCCCCTGGTGTGTTTTCCCTTGGCCAACATCCCAGGAAACTCCACCCATGCCTTAATTTTAATTGAATGAGGAAAAAATTTTGAGTTGAAACAAATTTTTTCTCGCTCAGTTTTTAAACTTCCTGTTAATTTTGGATATTCTGTATTGCTTTTTAAGACAAGGAAGGGAAAATTGTATTTTGTTTTTGTTTTGGGGTGGTTTTTTTTGTAAACAAAAAGGTGTGCCTATTGTTTTGCCTGTTTTTAAATGAGTCATTCATTCCCCTATTGTAGCATTTTATTTTATAGTTTAACACATGCTTGACTAGATAAAAAGTGAGACTGATAATATTTCTAATTAACTATCTCATTATAAAATTATATTCTTTTGCAGTATCCCTTTTACTATTCAGCGGCTATGTGAATTGCTTACAGATCCAAGGAGAAATTATACAGGAACAGACAAATTTCTCAGAGGAGTAGAGAAGGTATGTATTTTGTTATTGAAATTATATTAAACTGTAACATAATAGATTTCAGAAAAACGCATTGAGTAAGAATTGTAGTCACCTTTTCTTGAAATAAGTTTCTCAACCTACTTGAAATTTTTCCCAAATTATTGTTTGAATTGTCAGAGTTTCAGAGAGAGTTAATAGAGGGGCAGAGGAAGGCTTATGATCAATTAAGTTTAGGAAAGCAACTTAGGAATTCTCTCCTGGATATTCATACTATACATCAGTATATTTAATGTTCTGTGAAGTTCTATAATTGATATTTTAACTTTAATAGAGTATTTTGCAAACTTCTTAATCCATGGAATTCATTTATTTCAGTTCTGGAATTCAAATGTACACAACTCTGGAAAATCACTGATACAAAGCATTTAAATTAGATGTCGTGAAAGGTAAAGGTCAGGTTGAAGAATGAAGAAAACATTAGGCTTTCTGTGAGTTGAGGAGATATTAGTGATAAGGAAAGGATATTTTGGACAGAGGGAAGAGCATGATGAGCAAAAACATTAAGGTGTTTGAGGAAGTTGACTTGTGTAAAGAAGGTGAAGGAGCCCTTGGAAACCAAGATTGGATCAGTGGGTGGCTAATCCCCTCATTTGGTAATTGATCCTAGTCCAGTGTTCATTTTAAGGTTATAATTCAAATTCAGTTTATTTACCCTGGAAGCTGGAATCCAAAACTGTTAATTAGTCATTTATAATCAAGGCCTTACCAGACTAATGTTTAATTTCTGTGGTACTTGATACTACATGTGATGCTTTGATACTGCTTTATAAAGAAATTCATTCATACTTGGCCTAGAACTTTAATGTCTAAGTAGCTTGGGGGCGAGTCTAACTAAAATGAGAAGGTGGCTCTACTTTATTATTTGCAATATATAATGTTAGGGCTCCAAAGAAACTAGAGTAAAAAAGAAATAAATAAGACTGTCAAAATAAATGCGTTAATAGGATATTAGGTTAGATTTTTTTGTTTTGTAAGTTTTTATTTTAAAACTTTTATTAGTAAAATCAGAATAAATAGAAATTTAACCTATTAGGATGAATTTGAAAAATTAGAAACAAATGATTAAACTTAGTTGTAGTACTTTTCCTCAAGCTAAATCACCAATTTTTGTTTGCAGAATGTGATGGTTGTTAGCTGTGTATATCCTTCTTCAGAGTAAGTAGAGAAACTTTTCTATATGTTGATCTTTAAAAATTGCATTTATTTAATATGTAATAAAAAATAATTACATTTATAAATACCTGTGAATTCACCACCCAGTTTTAAAAATTGAATATTACCAATAATATTACCTGTGTGTTTCTGCAATAAAGGGATTTGGATTGAGATTTGTGATTTACCATAATCTTCACATTGTTGGATTTAAGTATTGTCATGGCTCTCAGGGCCCTGTGATCCTATCCTATAAATTTTCCCAGGCCATCTTTAGAAATTTAGCTACTTGATTACATTCCTCTCCAGATTTATAAGATACCGGTTAAGGGCACAGTCCTTGGCACTATTACGTTTTGTTAATGAGTGAATATCTTAGAAATTACAGGAAGTTTAGCAGTGTCCCTGGCCTCTACCCCCTGACTGTCACTAGTATCCCCATCCCCTTCTCTTCTCCACTACCCCCCCCCCCCCCCAAAAAAAAAAAAAAAAAAAGTCTTCAGACACTGTCAAATGTCTTCCGGGATGCAGTGGGTGGTAGAGAGATTGTGAGGAGGAAGTTGACTCTCATTGAGAAAAGTTGATTTAACAAGGTTAAGCGCCAGCCTGTTGTTTCTTCCTGACAGAAAGTATAGTGTCAGTCATTGGTGATTGACTGGGCGCTTAACATGTTAAGGTTAAAAATACCTCTGATTTAATAGACAAAAATTGAATATTTTTTTTCATATACTTAATTGACTTTTTACAGAGAGGAAGGGAGAGGGATAGAGAGTTAGAAACATCAATGAGAGAGAAACATCAATCAGCTGCCTCCTGCACACCCCCTACTGGGGATGTGCCTGCAAGTAAGGTACATGCCCTTGACCAGAATTGAACCTAGGACCCTTCAGTCCATAGGCCAAGGCTCTATCCACTGAGCCAAACTGGTCAGGCAAAAACAGAACAAAACAAAACAAAACAAAAAACCCTGAATTTCTTTTTATAATTTTTTTTTAAGATTATACATGTTATGAATTAAGATAATCCCATGATTGTTATTTTTCACAGAGGTCTTATTGTTTGGTTTTGCAACAGTGATATCTTATAAAAGATGAAAATTCTTGATTCCTGTCAAAACTAGTACATGAAACCATCCATAACAGTGTTTATTTGTTTTGTCTCAAAGGAAAAATAATGCTAATAGTTTAAATCGAATGAATGGTGTTATGTTTCCTGGAAATTCACCAACTTATACTGAAAGGTAAGACTCTTGATTTTTAATATCCAAAGAAAGAATTTACATATGCTTAGTTGTTTTTTTAAAATATATATTTTTAATATATTTTATTGATTTTTTTTTTTTAACAAAGAGTAGGGAAGAGGGATAGAGAGTTAGAAACATCAATGAGAGAGAAACATCGATCAGCTGCCTCCTGCACAATCCTTACTGGGGATGTTCTGGCAACCAAGGTACATGCCCTTGACCGGAATCGAACCTGGGACCCTTGAGTTCGCAGGCTGACACTCTATCCAATGAGCCAAACCAATTAGGGCAACGTATTCTTAGTTTTGAGTAGCAGGCTCAATATATATATATTTTTAAATTTGTCATTAGGAGGATAATAGAACATATTAGTTAATGTGGATTGAAAGTCAGAATGACCTTCAAAGGGATGACTTTAGCAAAATGGGAAAATTATGTTCACTTGTCTTACCACAGGGCTAATATAAATGGGCCAGGAACACCTAGGCCACTTAATCGACCAAAGGTTTCTTTGTCAGTCCCCATGACAACCAATGGCTTGCCTGAGAGCACAGATGACAAAGAGTCAAACTTACAGCAAACTGAGGACAAAAGTCACAGGTGTGTTTGAGATTTATATTTAAAAACAAAAATTGTTTATAAAATGTTAACATTGGTGATTTTCAGCACTCATTGTTTACTATCCATAATTTACTAATGTTTGAGGTATACACAGGTTTTAATGTGGTTATAGGAACTATTAGTACACACTGAAGATGGGCATAGAAAGACTAAAACAACTAAATTATGGAGGTCCTCTTTATAATAGGCTCTTAAGAAAATAAGGTGGTCTTGATGCATTTTAATTTGTTTTGAAAATTACTAGAAAATATATTTGTAAATGAGTTGAAATTTTGTGAATAATTTCTTATATAGATCATAAAATGAAACATTTATTTATAACTTATCAAATTTTCTGCATCACTTAAGGGAAAGAAGACTGAATGAGTGAGAAGATTTAAAGAGCATGCCCATATAGAAGACTTGTAGTTCTATTATAGGAGAACATTTAACTTATCAGAGAATTGAACCAGAAAGGTCATATAACTTGTTGACTAGTTCCTAATGGTAAACATTCATTAAACAGTTTAGGTTCTTTTGAAAATGTTCTCGTGTTTTCTTGGCCCAGGTGGTATAATTTAACCTTGACACTGAAATATAATTAAAAAATTAATTAGATCTTTAAAATGAGAATGTAGAGGGTGAAGAAAATAATTTTATTAATGACACTTTGAAAAACCTTTTACAGTAACTCTCCAACACCTGGACCAGAAAGCTCCTCAGTGAGCCCTTTGAAAACTAAGCATCCGGATGAAGATGCCATGGAAGGGGAGGGGCTTGAGGTAAAAAGGCTTCGGTTTGACAGAGAAAGTGAAGTCAGGGAGATGGCCAGTCAGACATCTTCCAGTGAAATTCCTCCAGTTACAGTAGAAGAAACAGATGCATCATCTTCATCTCAGGATAAAGACAAAGAAAGTGGTTCTACCAGGCAACACTGTACAGAGGAGGAGGAGGAAGAGGAGGAGGAGGAAGAAGAAGAAGGTATTTAGAAACCATCTGTAAAAGGGTGGAGTGAGGAGATCCTCAAATAAAGAATGTAACATAATGCTGATGTTGGGCTTTTATCCCACACTTAAGTAGTTGCTGCTCAATTTCAGGGGATGTGATTTTGAACTATATAATATCACAATTCATGAAACTTAATTCTTAGAGGTATTTTGAAAATAAAATTTAACTAAATATTTGCTTATTTTTAGAATCTTTTATGACATCAAGAGAAATGATCCCTGAAAGAAAAAATCAAGAAAAAGAATCTGATGCCTTAACTGTGAATGAAGAGACTTCTGAGGAAAATAAGCAGATGGAGGAATCTGATCTGACTCAAGCTGGGAAAGATTTACATTCTGAAGGTAGTGAAAATACAGGCCCTGACAGTAGTGGTTCTGATTGCCATGAAACAGAGGAATTGGTAGAATCCAGCTCTAGTGAAACTGGAGAGATTCTTTCAGAATCATCCATGGAAAATGATGATGCAGCCACAGAGGTCACAGAGGAACCAATGGAACAAGACTAATTAGATATAGTATTTTACATAGTTCTGGTTTTACACTGTATAAAACTTTTATGTAATAAAGTGGACCTTTAGTTTTACAAGAGAAGCAGGTTGTAATATAAAGTATTTTGTGGGATAAATCCTGAAAGAGTTGTAAGAACTATGAATATCAGTTCCATGGGTCCTGCTTACCGCTGACTGTTTTGGTTTGGTCAAATCAGTGGTTTGTGTGTATAGATTTTTTTTTTTTTTTTTTTTTTTTTTTTTTTTTTTTTAGAATTAAAAGTTTTTTAACTGGAAAGTAATTATAATTTTGAAAACCTTTTGGAGATTATTTAGCTTATACATACACAAAAAAGGCTTTTTGTCTTGTCTTTTTCTGACAGCTCTGACAGTTTTCATATTTTGGTCATAGTTTCAACATTTTAACGTGAATTTTAGGGTTTCATGCTGATTTCCAGATTTTATTGTTTGACTGTACAATGGAACTTGTAAGTCATATAGACATACATATATATATATACATATATATACACACATATATTATTCTAAGGGGGGAAATGTTATATTTTTCTGTTTCTATAAGATGAATAAATACAGTGGATACTTTTTCTATTGGTCATGACTTCACTCTTTCAGAAGACAGTTTCTTTCTCTTCTAAGTAATTCAAATAAAATTTGTCCCTTGTGAAACCCTGGAAATCTAGAGGGTTAAATACCAGGTTAAACACATTCCAAGAGATCTGTTCAAACTAAAATTATTTTCTATACCTCTGAGGTGCCTGAGAAAATGACTTCATTATTTATGAGAAAATGTGCTTTATCTTGGAAATTGTGTTCAAACATGAGCTTACTGTTTTGTAGAACGAACGCTTATAAAGCTGACATGAGAACATCTCACAACTGAGCAGTTTCCTTAACTTTTTGCTTGCTTTTCTGAACATTGTGAATATTACACATTTCTTTCTAAATTATTCTAGAGTATACAGATGTCAATGATATGAAACACCACTATACCGGAAGAATTAATATATTACTTTATTAATGTACTGGAGCTAAATGACAGAAGCTTAGGGGTGCATAGAAATCACAATAATTTGTATGACATTTTGAAGTGAATTAAATATTTTTGAACATGCTTCTTCAACAGCCAGTGTTCTATTTTTCAGATCAACACAAAGCACAGTAATTACTTTAAACTCAGTATTTTCAAATTCACATGTCTGATGTCATGTAAGATGCAATTTTCCTGTCAAATTACTGGCTGCCAAATTTATACCTGTTTTCTTTGGCTGTACCTTTTGATATTTAGAATTTTTAAATTTCTGTAAAGTAGATTTTGTAGGATGTAATGTGTTCACTGCCTTTGTGACGCCGTATATATAACTGTATAATTTCTGTGTGTAAATTGAGTGCTTGGGCTTTCAATACAGTATTCATATAAAGCAATAAATACTAATGTTATGAAATATTTGAGTACATTTTTATCAAAAATAAAATCTCTTTTTTAGTTTCAGATACCTGAAGTACACAGATGAACTTATAAAACTGATGCAAACAATTTCTGACACTGTATCATATGCTTTTGGGTGATTTGAATGGCAACTACAGTTTTGCATTTTGACTACTTAAATTGCTATGACTAAAAAAACTAGAACGATTTGGCTCTGTTTATGTTTGTAGGATAACATACTACTGACTGGCTTGACTGTCAGGTTCACAGCAGCTAGATATATTTATGAATATGTCTAGTAGTCGAAATAAGAACAATACTGATTTATTGTACTCGGAGAAAAATCATACAAATTTTTTAATGTTGCAAAAATATTAAAATGAAGCAAATTTTAAATGTAATATTCTTTTTAGTGACTTATTAACCTTATTTTGTTGAAGGGTATTTTGCCAATGAGAACAGATTTGTAAACATGTTAAGAAATCTTGAAATTTTCTTTAGCATATTTATGAAATTATTGTCAATAAACCTGTTCTTTAAGATCCTGTGAACTTTTGATATTTTTATTTTAATTGTGCCATGGACTATTTGTAAACAAATAGATTTACTTTGTTGCTTTAGGTTGAAGTTTTAACAATCATGACTTTGAGGTCTGTGATTCATTTGTAAACTTGCGATTGTTATTTTTGCAAGGGCAAATGTATATCTTTATTAAATAAAGTACAATAATGGTGAATGTACCAAAATGCTGTCACTTAACTCTATGAGAGATTTGCATTTTGATCTAAAGCTTAATTTCATATTTATAAGTTTCATATATTGATCATAGATCAAATTTGTTGCTTTTTATACAGAAAACTGTAGAATGCTCATGAATATCTTTAGAATAGATGCACTACCTCTGTAGTTAAGCTGAGGAACCTTGTTCCGCTGATTTAAGATATCGATGCCCATTTGGAAGTAAATTTCCACAGATATGCATAGGTGCACTTAGACTTTGCTTCATGAAAATGTCGGTTCTACTCATAACTGATTTAGATGTGAATTTTTTTTAAAATCTTCATCTGAAGATATTTTTTCCGTTGATTTTTTTAAATTTTAATTTAATTTTTAGGGGGGATGGGAGTGGAGGAGAGAGAGAGAAAAACATAGATATGAGATAGACACATGGATTGGTTGCCTCCTGCATATGCCCCAGCCAGGGCCAGGGATTGAGCTTGTATTAAATTATGTGCCTTTGACTGGGAATTGAACCTACCACCCTTTAGTCCATGTGTTGATGCTCTAACCACTGAGAACCCTGGCCAGGGTCAGATGAGACTTTTTTTTAAAGACTACTAATTTTAGGCACATTTTATTAACATACCATCAGCAAAGTCATATTAAAAGACCTAAAGAGGTGTAATGAGCTGAAACCAGTGTGGCTCAGTGGATAGAGCGTCGGCCTGTGGACTAAAAGGTCCCGGGTTCGATTCTGGTCAAGGGCATGTACCTTGGTTGCAGGTACATTCCCAGTAGGGGGTATGCAGGGGTCTGCTGATCAATGTTTCTCTACCATCAATATTTCTATCGCTTTCCCTTCCTCTCTGTAAAAAAAAAAAAAAATCAATAAAATATATATTTTTTAAAAGAATTGTAATGATTAATATTAATTTCAGTGATTAAAATTTACTTTTTTGGCTTGGAGCAGATTGTTTACCTATAAGACTATAATATTCTGAACCCAGCATGCAAAAAGAATTTGAAAATTTTGCTGGTCAAAAAAGTAACATTATCCTTACTACATTTTTTAAAACGTAGCTTTTCAGTTCTGTATAGCAGGAGAGAAATTAGTGGGAAAGTGTTAATTATTAGGTAAATTCAATCCAGTTAGGATTTATTATTAGTTGTATCTGTCAAAAGTGTGATCTGAGCACTGGTAGGGGGCCATAACCCTTCAGCATGGAAAGGCATCCATGAAATCGTGGCCAGAAGGGATGGCCTGTGGAAACATTGAGGCTCAGAGTATTTGCTTTGCTGGTGTAGATAGGCATGTATTTATGCATTTGTAAAATCAGCAACTTTACTGTTAATCCTCACATGAGGATATTTAAAAAAAATTTTTTTTTTAGAACAAGTGGGAGGGGGAGAGACAGTAAAATGAATGTGAGAGAGAGACAATGATTTGGTGCCTTCTGCACATTTCCTCGGCAGGCAAGAGGATTGAGCCTGCAACCATGGTCCATGCCCTTGGCTGGATCCACTCACGACACTTCCATCTGTGGGCTGAGGCTCTGCCACTGAGGAAACAGGCCAGGGCAAAATTAGCTATTTTTAAAATAATAAAGTAGTTTACCTATAAAAATAGTTGGGCAGCATCTAAAACTGCTATAATGTGATTATGAGAAATGTATCTTGCGGTAAGGATGAAAATGCAACTTGTAGAAGCAAAAGAAATAAAATGGGGGGGGGGGGTAATGTTTCAAATTGTCTTTGAACAGGAATTTTTTAAAATTTTTTCATTTTGATCAAATGAAGTTCAGTTCTCGTGATACGTGCTATTAAAATGGATGAATGCAAAAATCACTGTCATTTCATATGCAGTTATTAAGTTTACTGGATTATTGGCCTAATATGAATGCTAGGATGTTAGAATACATCTAATATTTCACATTTAAAAAATCAGTACACTTGGAGAATTTTAATTCAACTTGGAGTCTAGATTACTTTGCCAAATGTATTATTTTCATAATGCAATAAAATATAAATTAGAAGACGTGTGTGTGGAATATTTTTTTTTGCTGTAGTAATTCACAAAGCCCTCCCCTGCTTCCCTCATCCTACTGACCTCAGAGTCCAGCATCCATTAGTATTCCCTGATCTACAGGGAGGAACGGTTAATTAGTCATTACTTTATTATAGCTCTGCTACTTAAGTGGTACACTGTTTTTGCAAAGAGGGTGCATCTGAGTTGAATGGACAATTGTTTTTTGCTGAGCAATTTAAACATCTGACAATTTATATTTACTATGTCAAATTTCTCTTGGCAATTTTAACATTTGTTTAGAATAGTTTTAGAAATCTCACTTTCAGGCAACTACATGGTAAGATGTGTATCAATAGAATCCCCCTAAGTGGAGAGATTGTTTTCAATTCTGGATTCTCATTTCTTTATATCGATACACTAGAGGCCCAGTGCACAAAATTCATGCACCGGGGCAGGTGGGAGGTAGGGTGTTGTCCCTCAGCCCAATCTGGGACCCCTAGAGGGATGTCCGACTAAATGGGCAGTTGGTCATCCCTCTCACAATCCAGAACTGCTGGCTCCCAACTGCTCACTTGCCTGCCTTCTTTATCGCCCCTAACTGTTTCTACCTGCCAGCCTGACTGATGTCTAACTGCTCCCCTACTAGCCCATTTGCCCCCGGCTTCCCTCTGCCAGCCTGGTCTAACTGCCCTCCCCTGCAGAGTTGATAGCATTCAACTGCCCTCCCTTGCAGGCCTGGTGCCTCCCAATTGCGAGGGGCCTGTGGTGGTTTGCAGGCCAGTCACACACACCCAGTGACCCTACCGGAGGCCCTGGGATCTGGGGTATATTTATCTTCTACAATTGAAACTTTAAATATATAAGGATATATTTACCTTCTACAATTGTAGCCTGGAGCAGAGCCAAGCCTCTTGCAGGCTCAGTGGCAGCAGCTGTTTCTGTTTGGATTTGTTTACCTGGGCAGGCAGAAAGCTTGGCTTCTCTGTTGCTGGGGAAACGCCTCCTTCCTGCTCTCTATGGCTATAGCCATCTTGGTTGGGTTTATTTGCATATGCACTCTGATTGGCTTTGTGGTGTAGAGTGATGGTTAATTTGCATATTACTCTTATTTGGTAGGATATTGCACAAGAGGTGATATTCTGAAGTAAAAAAAAAAAATGTAGGTACTAGCATGTTTCTAAATGGAAATACTTTTGAGTTTTAACTCATTTAATTTCACTTATCCACACTTCATTTACTAGATGGTATAGCTAATACAGTGTTTTGAATTAATGATAGTAAGACTAATTCTTCAGTTGACTAGGAGAGAGGTCTGGCTTCTTGGCTGTCTAGAATGAAGAGTATACTGTTCCCTTGTGTTCTAACAGTCTTAGAACAACAGATATTTTTTCCCCTTTAGTTTAATATTGAGCATTTGAGTATCTGGTCTTTGAACTTATTTGTAAATGTCAAGGTTTTTCCAAAGGCAATACATTTATTAAAACGAAAATGTATTGTGAGACTACTTCTCTCTTCAAGGTACTGAGTTTATCCCTGAGCTTTTTGTGTTGCTTGGTTTGTGCTGTTGGGAGCCTCAGGCAGACGGTGAATCACTAAGAAATGTGCGTCCCAGTAACAAAACTTTTGTGACAAGACCAGTTACCCTGACCATAGAGAGGCACAACACACCCTCCTGACCGTAGAGAGGCACAACACACCCTCACATGGTGGGGGATGGGTGTTTCTACAAGTGGGCCGTATCATTAGCTACCCAAGTTTTGCTTTCGATGTGGTGTAATGGTACTTGATATGTGGTCAGTGATGTTTGCATCAAGAAGTCTTTGCAGTTGAGTAGGCTTCCAAGTCTTAATGCTGGCTATTTGAGGGATAAACATGGTATTTGGCTGTCTTCATTTTAGATAGTGGGTTTTCTTCGCATTGCTCGTACAACTACAGCAAGGAGGGTAAGCTTCCTTGCTGTGACTGACCATTCTCCTGTGCATTTATTTAGTAGTGCACACAACCGCCTCTTCAGCCTGGCTGGGTACCTAAACTTAAGTTACTTGGATTCAGAATACAGTTTCTTAACTAAATTATTAGAAGTGTAGCTAATTGTCAGGCCACTACACATGAAGCTGTTTAGTCCTTACTGTAATTTAGTAGTTAATTAAGCATTTGTAATATTTCTTTTGGGAATTGTGGCCCAGTTCCTAATGAGGGTTTAAGACTCCTCTCACAGTGTTTGCAGTATAAGTTTGAATTCCATAGATTGAGGTGTGTTGGGGGATTCAGCAGTTTGCCAGGTTGTTTTTTAAAGAAGGTTTATGGCCGAGACCGGTTTGGCTCAATGGATAGAGCGTCGGCTTGGGGACTGAAGGGACCCGGGTTCGATTCCAGTCAAGGGCATGTACCTTGGTTGTGGGCATATCCCCAGTAGGGGGTGTGCAAGAGGCAGCTGATCGATGACTCTCATCGATGTTTCTAACTCTCCCTCTCTGTACAAAATCAATAAAATATATTTTTTAAAAAAATAAATAAAAATAAAAAAATAAGGTTTATGGAGGCAACATGAACAACTAAATATATATTAATATTTGGTGATACAAAATAGAATTTGTAGTGCCTTGTGATCATTATGTTTTTGTATTGAATACTAGAAATACATTGCAGATATAGGAAATTGGAGGTAAATTTCCAATATATTTAAGAATTCTGGTTTTGCTCAGTGGATAGATCTTCGGCCTACGGACTGAAGGGTCCCAGGTTCAATTCCAGTCAGGAGCATGTACCTTGGTTACGGGCACATCCCCAGTAGGGGGTGTGCAGGAGGCAGCTGATCGATGTTTGTCTCTTATTGATGTTTCTAACCCTCTATCCCTCTCTCTTCCTCTCTGTGGAAAATCAATAAAATACATATAAAAAAAAATTCCAAGTGTTTGTTCAGTTTGGAGTCTAGGTTTTCAAATTTCACTCCAATAAACATTGAAAAAGTACACAGGACATACAGGTATGAGCAAGTATTTGTCCCTTGTGAGGAAGCAGCCTGTGTGAGTTGTTTGTAATGGGGTCTAAAAGAGCAGAACTCGGTCCCCTTTCGGGAACAATAGCAATGTCCCTGGGCTTGAGATGCACAGGTGAGACCCATAAGTGCAGCTCATCTGCTCTGGGGAGGCTGGAGAAGAATGTGTGTACTGTTTTGGAGTGAAATGTTCTATGAGAATCAGTTACATCTGTGTGGTCTAGTGTGTTATTTAAGGAATCTGTTCCTTTGGTGATGGTTTGTCTAGAAGACCTACCAGAAGACCTACACTTCAGTGAAGGGTCAATTTCTCCCTTAAAGTTTATCAAGAGGGTTTTTAAAAAGTACATATTTTACTGATTTCTTTTTTACAGAGAGGAAGGGAGAGGGATAGAGAATTAAAAACATCAATGAGAGACAAACATTGATCAGCTGCCTCCTGCACACCCCCTACTGGGGATGTACCCGCAACCAAGGTGCATGTGCTTGACCGGAATTGAACCTGGCTGATGCTCTATCCACTGAGCCAAACTGGTCAGGGTGAGGATTTTGTTTCTTAAATATATTTGTGTGCTCTGCCATTTTGCTGGCTGTGTGATCTCTGTATAAGATGAGTACCTACTGCATGGGGCTGTTATGAATTAACCATTGGAAAAGGGTCTGGCATATAGCATGCACTATATGCATATGAGTTTAAATATTAGCATTTTAAAAGAAATAGGCTATATGTGTCCAAAGGTAACCTTATACCATTGCAAGCCCAAAGTTTTCCTTTCCATAGTGAGTACATACACATTGAAATGCAACTTGTCTCCATAAAAATGTTTCATGTATTTTTGTGATATTTCTATACCAGGACCCAGAAAGCTGTCCCAGTCATTTGAGTAGTTGTGTAATATTTCAATGTAGAGATGAGCCATAGCTTATTTAATGAATTCTCAGAAGAAAAAAAAATCCCATTTACCATTGTTACAAAACAATAACAAAATAAGATAACCTAGAAATAAACCAAAGAGGTAAAAGACCTGTCCTGTGAAAACTACAGAAAAAGAAGATATTAAAAAAAAAAAAAAGGAAGAATATATCATGTTCATGAATTGGAAGAATTAACAAAATGTCCCTACTACCCAATGCATCTATAGATTCAATGCAATCTCTTAAAACACGAAAGGTATACTTCACAGAACTAGAATAAATGCTCCAAAAGTTTATATGGGACCATAAAAGACTGAATAGCTGCAACAATCTTGAGAAAGAAGCATAACATTGGAGGGATCACAATACCAGATACCTAGTTTTAGTACAAAGCCATTGTACTCAAAACAGCCTGGTACTTGCACAAGAACAGGCATATATCAATAGATGAATGGAACAGAACAGAGACCCCAGAAATTGACCCACATCATTACAGTCAATATTTTTGACAAAGGAGGCAAGAACATACAATGGAGTAAAGATAGTCTCTTCAACAAATGGTGCTGGGAAAATGAGAAGATACATGCAAAAAGATGTAACTAGACCATCAACTTACATCATAAAGAAAAAACTCAAAATGGATAAAAGATGTAAGCCAAGAAACCATAAAAACCCTAAGGAAAAAACAGGCAGTATAATCTCAGATGTCTCAGGTAGCAGTATTTTTGCCAATACCTCCCATAGGGCAAAAGAAATAAAGGAAAAAATAAACAAATGGAACTACATCAAAATGAAAAGCTGCACAGCAAGAGAAATCAACAAAATGGGGAAAGGGAGCCCACTATATGGGAGAACATATTTACCAATGATTCAGCTGATAAGAGGTTAATATCCAAAATATATAAAGTAGTCATACAACTCAAAAAAAGGAAGATAAAAATTTTAAAATGGGCAGAGAGATGGCCTGGATGGTTTGGCTCATGGATAGAGCATCAGCCTTCGGAATGAAGGTTCCTGAATTTGATTCTGGTCAGGGCATGTGCCCAGACTATGGGCTCAATCCCAGTGTGGGGAGGGGAGGGAGCCAGCTGATCAATGATTCTCATCATTGATGCTTCTATCTCTTCCTCACCCTCTCTGAAATCAATAAAAAGATAAACATAATAAAAAATGGGCAGAGGACTTGAATAGCCACTTCTCCAAAGAGGTCATACAAATGGTCAATAGACATATGAAAAAATGCCCAATCTTACTAATCATTAGAGAGATGCAAATTAAAATGACTATGGGGTATCACTTCACCTGTCAGAATGGCTACCATCAACAAATTAACAAATAGAAAGTGCTGGAGAGGATATGGAGAAAAGGGATCCCTAGTTCACTGCTGGTGGGAATGCAAATTGGTATAGCCATTACAGAAAAACAGTATACCTGCCTGCCTGATTGCTCCTAACCACCTTTGCCTGAGTTTCCTCAAAAATTTAAAAGTGGAACTTCCCTTTAACCCAGTGAGCCCACTTCTGGGAATATATCCTATAAACCCCAAAACACTAATCAGAAAGGAAATTGGCATTGCAATGTTCATTTACAATAGCTAAGGTTTGGAAACAGCCCGTCTCGATCAGTAGATAAGTGGATAAAAAAAACAAAATGGGGACGTTTACACTGCACACTATGGAACACCATGCAACTGTGAAAGAGGGACAGCGTGGATGGTCCTGGAAAATATTGTGCTGTGTGAAATAAGACAATCTGAGAAAGACAAATATCACATGATCTCATTTGTTTGTGAAATCTAATGAACAAAGTGAACTGATGAACAAAAGACCCAGAGCAGGCTTGGAACAGACTGACATACTTTGATGCGGGGGTGGGGGATAAGACTTAAACCAGAGAATATATATACTTATTAGAGGCCCAGTGCACGAAATTCATGCACTTGGGGAGGGGGTGGTCTCAGCCTGGCCTGTACTCTCTCAAAATCTGGGATTACTTAGGGGATGTCCAATTGCTGGTTTAGGCCTAATCCCACAGGTATCCCTGAAGATCAGTACTAAACTAGCAGTTGTGGACATCCTTCTCTCAATCTGGGACTGCTGGCCTCTAACTGCCTCTGCCTGCCTGCATGATCATCCCTAACCAACTCTGCCTGCCTGCCTGATTGCTCCTAACCACCTTTGCCTGCCTGATCACTACTAACCACTCTTCCTGCCTTCCTGATCGACCCTAACTGCCTCTGCCTGCCTTCCTGATTGATTCTAACTGCCTCTGCCTGCCTTCCTGATTGATCCTAACTGCCACTGCCTGCCTGATTGTCCCTAAGCACTCTGCCTGCCTGCCTGTTAGCCCCTAACCAGTCTGTCAGCCTATCTGATTGCCCCTTAGCACTCTGTCTGCCTGATTGCCCCTAACTGCTCACTTAGGGGTAACTGGCTGAGGTGAGGGGCTGTGGTCATTATGGTCTCTGGTCGTTCTGCCATTTTGTCACTGGGCTTTTATTATATAGGATATGCATAGCCCATGGACACAGGCAATAGTGTGGTGAAGACCTGGGGTGGTGAATAGGGGCTGGTAGAAGGGGGTTAAAGGTGGGGGTAGATGGGAGACATATCTAATACTGTCAACAATAAAATAAAGCAAAAATAAAACTATGAAAAAAAGGTATATGGGCCATTGTGCATAGTTAAATGACAAAGTACTTGCATATTTAACTGTGCACAACCACCTATATACCTTTTTTTCATAGTTTTATTCGTGTCATTTAATATAAGTGACCGAAGGTGACAGTCAACACCTGGAGATGCAGGTACAGGCTTTAATGTTTCCAGTTCTTTGGTTGCCATGTAGTTTATAGTCAAAGACTAAGTATATTAATCATGTTCTGAAGGACTATCTATACAGCAAGTTCCAGATAAATGTGTAAGAGCAGGTAAAAAATATAGCTAGTTAAGCATGAAATAGTGAAGCCAAAACACCAGCAATAGTCCAAGATGTATAGTTTCTGCTTTTTGCTTTAAACAATGTCACTAACACATAGCTATGAGATATTCTGTAGGTTCTTGGTTGTTCCATACAGCATCCAAATGTGGATAGAAATTGGCCGCATACTATACCTGAAATTTCAGGGGAGGCCTGCATGGCAGTCTTACAAACTCAGAGTCCTAAGTAACCGCATAGAATGACCTGAAATTAAAACTTTTTAACTAAAAGCTGTTTATGGCACATAGTCATTGTTCTAGGTTAGAATCTCCCCTGACAAAGGTCAATCTTTACCTTAATTGAGCCCCATCTATTGTCTTTACAATGACATACCTCTGGAATATCAAAGTAAATTCCTTTTTTTCCAGACCCCTCAAAGTAGTCACCACACCAGAGAGGAAACCATAAATGCCTTCATTGCTATTGTTGTGATGTAATTGTTGACTGTTAACTATCCTGTACCCATCCATGTAAAAAAAGTATGTGTCTTTCATTTTACTTTTTATCCCATCCCAGAGGTTCCCTGCCTCCACCCCTGGCTTTGTTTTTCTCGCCTCCCTCATCTATCATCAATGGGTTTCCTGTAACTCACTTATATCTTCTCTTTTTATTTTAATGCACAAATCAAGGTGCAGAACTGTCATCTTCCAGAGCATTTTCTCAATCTGTTGAGATTTTGTTTCCCAGCAATTGTCATCAATTTAACTCAAATAAACTCTCAAAAATTCTACACAAGTATGAACATTACTTATGTTTACATTTACTTGGCACAGTGTGGCAGGATTCCAAAGAAACTCACCCAGGACCACCCTGTGGACAGGCACCCAGTGCAAGGATCCAGCAAGAGATCCATTGAGCCCACTGGCTGCCCTGCCATCTCAGGTAAACTTGGGTAAGTTTTTTCTTAGAATCCAGGACCTTCCCTTGGTTGTGGGGTCTAACTTTATTTGAGTTGTTCTTAGAAAATCCTCAGGGTGGCACTAAATGTTAGGAGTTGAGATGGGTTGCTAGTTTTAATTTCAACTTTTCAATTGGAATTACTTTACTCTGACTCTGAACAAAATCTTTTACTGAAATGAGAGCCTGACTTGTGCAGTTCCTAAGACAATGCACTTTCTTCCTCCAGCCTGAATTCTTAGGCAACTAGGAATCTTTGTAGAGGTGTCCAAAGGCAATCCTCATGACTTAAAGGAGCCTCATAGGGAAATTCCAACTCATTTTCCTGCACATTTAACAGTTGGTCACGTAGCACTCTGAATCCTCCTGGCTGAATTAGACAGCCAAGGAGAGAAACTGAGGCATAAAAGAGGGTTGATGGAACTCAGGGGATAAGATCCTTGTGGCGCTCAAACCGTAAGCAGCTCACTTCGACCTGCAACACACTAGCCCTAGAGAAAGTGTTCAGATACTGCAGATATCCAAATAAAAACTAAAATTAAAATGGGAAATTGTGCTGCTAAGGTTGAAGAACCCCAAGAATCTCAGTCCCCCATTAATAATCCCACAATTTATATGTATAGTTTGTATGGTACCTCAACTTGCAAGTGTCTACAAAAATGGGAAATTTTAACTAAATTAATATTAGCTTGAAATAGCCCAAATAGGGAATTGTTGACACCTTTAAATTTTTTTCATACCTTCTGATTTATTATTATGTGTGCTCAATTAGAAAGAGCCAGCTTTAAATAGAATGAGTGGGAAACTTGTCTTGATTGGAAAGTAGAAGCCTCTACCCTGTTTCCCTGAAAATAAGACAGTGTCTTATATTAATTTTTGCTCCCAAAGATGTGCCAGGTCTTATTTTCAGGGGATGTCTTATTTTTTCATGAAGAAGAATACGGTACACATTTATTGTTAAATGAAAATAAAGGAAATTTATTACCTGTATACGGTACGGTAGTTCGGTAGTTGTCAACACAAACCAGACAAAATGTGAATCCTACAGTATCAAGAATTTATTCATTTATTCAATGACAATCATGTCATCATTTTCTGGAACATCATCGTAACAATCCAATTTCTGAATTTCCTGGTGAATTTCTTGTGACTCCATTTCTTTCAGAATCAGTGGACCAAATCTCTCATGTTTAGCTTGGAGGGGCCTTATTTTTGGGGGAATGCCTTATATTTCACTCAGAAGGAAACCTGTAAGTAGGTCTTATTTTCGGAGGATGTCTTATTTTCGGGGAAACATGGTATGAGAGTCTCAGATAAAATTTCTTTCCTTCAGAAAATTAAGAAAAATTTAAGGACTGTCTCTAAACTGAAAATGGCTTCTGAAGCCACTAAATGCCAAGACCCCATTTCTTCCCCTTTTATATAGTTCCTCCACTATATCCTTTGCTCGCTTAGCTTCCTTGTGCAGACTTGCCCTCCACCTCCCTCCTTCCTAGGTGAGTGAATTCAGATTTGATTAAGAAATTATGTGTTCACTCTTCTGTTTGTTTGTGTTGGACTAGTCAATTTGCTACAGAGAAGGGAAGCTAGACGAAGTCTTAACTCCTCTGGTAGTTTCTCACCAAGACACAGGTGGCATAATTCTCTCTCATTGATGTTTCTAACTCTCTATCCCTCTCTTCCTCTCTGTAAAAAATAAATAAAATATATTTTTAAAAAATTAAAAAAAACAAAACAGAAAAGGTCCCAATTTTTTGAAAGAATGCACGACAAACTAGGGAACGGTGGGAGAATGGGAAGGGAATATATGGTTTTCAGTGGCCATATGGCTATTTAGCCAGAATATGAGTTTTATATTATTTTTGTTAATTTTATAATGTTAAACTTTAATAACAAATAATTGTTGAGAACTGATTATCGAGAACTGCTTATCAAAGTTCCCATTGTTGATCAGTTGTTAGAATTCACTCAAATGAGAAATATGCCAAAGAATAAAATAATACTATACATAATTTTTATTTATTTATTACATTTGTAAATTGTACTGTTGAAATTGAAAAAAATATATTACAATACGATTTTTGCCGTCTATGAAAATTTTTGTTGCTTCATACAGACCAAATTTTTAATCAAGAACAACACCCCCTCTCCCCCCAATAGTGTCCCACTTTACCAATGTTAAAATCTGGTCACCTTAGCCTATTGTAAGGAGACAGGACACTGGAAGAATGAATGTCCCAAACAGCAAAGTAAGAAAGCTGGGCCCCCTTTTCCGCCCAGGCGCTATCAACCAGAGCCACCTGAAGCAGATCTCGTTGGGCTAGTGATGGCTGATTCCAACTAGGACAGACCAGGCTCTTTTCAGCTGGGCCCCCACCAGCCCATGGTCAGAATGAAAATCAAGGGCCAGACTGTGGACTTTATGGTTGATATGGGAGCGGAGCACTCAGTAGTCACTCAGAAAGTAGTGCCTCTCTCAGGAAAGGAGGTCACCATTATTGGAGCTACTGGGGACCAGACCCGCAGACCATGCTGCCGCCCTCATCAATGCCAAATTGGTGGTCATCAAGTAATTCATGAATTCCTGTACTTGCCAGACTGCTCAGGGCCTCTAATAGGTAGAGACCTTTTAGCCAAAATGTGGGCAGAAATCATTTTTTAAAATATATATATTTTTATTGATTTTCCACAGAGAGGAAGGGAGAGGAATAACATCGACCAGCTGCCTCCTGCACACTCCCTACAAGGGATGTGCGCGCAACTGATGTACATGCTTTGACCGGAATCGAACCTGGGACCTTTCAGTCCACAGACTGACACTCTATCCACTGAGCCAAACTGGTTTAGGTAGAAATCACTTTTGCTCCAAATGGCTCAGCACAGCTTCACCTAAGTGAGGAAAATTACAGAAACTGGAAGGATCTGCAGGAAAGAATGCTGCTGAACTGCTAGAGATAGCTAACAAGGTTTTCATCAATCAAGAAAGGGGGAAGAAAAGAGAATACAAAGAAGGGCCAATATAATAGCAGCAGTTTTTAGAGATCCCATCCTTAGCAGTGCTGAGGGAGGAAGGACGGAGACTTTATACTCCCCAGCCAAAGGCCTCACCATTAGAACCTGAATTAGAAAAAGAATTCCCACTGGTCTGGGCAGAAGGGAATCCTCCAGGCCTGGCTAAGGACCATGCCCAGTGCTAGTTGAGTTAAAGCCTGGAGCACAGCCTGTTAAAATCTGCCAATATCCCATTCCAAGAGAAGCACGCCTAGGTATCCAGGTCCACTTAGACCGGCTGCTTCAGTGGGGACTTGTTAAACGATGCAGGTCTCCATGGAACATTCCTCTCGTGCCTGTCAAAAAGCCTGTACAGGATCTACGGGCTGTTAATGAGGCTGTTATAACCCTTCATTCAGCACTGCTGAACCCCTACACTCTTCTGAACCCCTACACTACATCCCATCAGAGGCTGAATGGTTTACATGCCTTTTTCTGTCTTTGATTAGCATCTTCCAGTCAGCCCCTGTTTGCTTTTGAATGGGAAAACCCAACTACAGGGGCCAAGGAGCAGTTCACCTGGACCTTACTGCCACAAGGGTTCAAGAACTCCCCTACTCTCTTTAGTGAAGCACTAGCATCTGATCTGTCTAAGGACAGGACTTGGGGTGTGTTCTACTCCAGTATGTAGACGACCTCCTACACGCCAACAACACACGAGCTCAGTGTTGGGAGGGAACACGAGCCCTTCTGAGACTACTAACTGAAACAGGTTATTGAGTGTCTAAGAAAAAGGCATAGATTTCTCAGAAAGAAGTCAAGTATGTAGGCTTTTGGATCATCCAGGGGAAGTGAAGACTAGGGACTGAAAGGAAGCAGGCAGTATGTGCCATCCCAGTCCCTAGCACCTGGCGGCAGATTCGGGAATTCCTGGGAATGGCAAGGTTCTGTCGAATTTGGATCTCAGGGTTTTCAGACCTGGGTAAACCTCTCTATGAAGCTTTTAAAGGAGAAGAGAAGGCACCCATCAACTGGGGTCCCGAATAGGAGAAAACCTTCGTCACCATAAAGGCAAAGCTCACTGAGGCCCTGGGACTAGGGCTACCACATGTGACATGAGAGTTTAATTCTTTTGTTCACAAGAACAGCAGGGTAGCCCTAGGAGTTCTAACCCAGGAGTTTGGATTCTGGCAAAAACCAGTAGCCTGTCTCTCCAAGCAGATTGACCCGGTTGCCTCAGGGTCCTTGCAGCCACAGCATTATTAGTCAAGGAAGCCAATAAGCTTACCCTAGGACAAAACTTAAATGTAAAAGTACCTCATGCTCTTGTTACCCTATTGGAAGCTAGGGGGCAGCACTGGCTGACTCATGCTTGAATGACTCAGTATCAAGGGCTGTTATATGAGAGTCTGCAGGTAGGATTAGAAGCAGTGAGAACACTTAATCCTGCTACCTTTCTATCCATCGCTGAGGGGGCCCCTGAACACGATGGCTTGGAAGTCCTAGAGGAGTTTTACCCCAGCTGGCCAGATCTAATGGATAGGCCCCTGCAAAACCCGAACTTGGTATTGTTCACAGACAGCAGCAACTTCTTAGATGAAGTAAAAAGACGAGCCAGGTATGCAGTAGTATCAAACTTTGAGACAACTGAGGCACAGGCCCTGCCTGAAGGATGGTCAGCACAGAGGGCAGAACTTTGGGCCCTTGCCAGAGCCCTAGAACTCAGTAAGGATAAGTGTGCCAACATCTATATTGATTCACACTATGCCTTCACCACCCTGCATATCCATGGGGCCATATACAAGGAAAGCGGGCTCTTGACAGCAGGAGGAAAAGGAATCAAATATCAGAATGAGATCTTAAAGCAGTCTGGGAGCCTAACGAAATAGCCATCATCCATTGCAAAGGTCACCAGAAAGGGAAAGACTCAGTGTCAGAAGGAAACCAGCGTGCTGATGCCGCAGCCCAGCTGGCTGCTAAAGAACAAGTGGCCCCAGCACGGATCATGTTGGCCCCCAAATTACCTGAACCTCCGAAATACAGTCTCCAGTAAGAGGAATGGGCTAAGCAAGAAGCGGGTAAGAGGATGAGGAAGGTTGGTGGATACTCCAGATCATAGGGTCTATGTCCCAGAACAATTAGCACATAAGGTATTCCTCCAGCATCATGAACTCACTCTTTTAGAAAAGGCTGCCCTAGAAGCTTTGTTATGCAGGTACTAATTGCCTATCTACCTTCCTTGTGTGCCTCAGTCTCTCAGCATTGCCTCCTCTGTGCACAGAATAATGCCAAACAGGGTCCTATGGAACAGATAGGAGTTCAGCACTGTGGGCAAGCTCCTTTTGAGGACTTAGAAGTAGATTTTACAGAAATAGGGCCTAGCAGCGGGAATAAATACCTGTAGTCTTTGTTTGCACCTTTTCAGGCTGGGTCGAGGCTTATCCCACTCACACTGAAAGGTGAGAGAAGTCACTAAGGCATAGCCGAAGGACATAATTCCAAGGTATGGAATGCCTCTGACCAGAGGGTCTGATAATGGCCCAGCCTTTGTAGCAGAAATAGTACAACAGGTAGCTAAGGCTTTAGGAATTAGATGGAACCTACATACAGCTTACAGGCCTCAGAGTTCAGGGAAGGGAGAGCTCATGAACCGGACTCTAAAGCAGACTATGGCTAAGCTATGCCGAGAGACAACCTTACCCTGGACAGATATTTTGCCTCTTGTACTCCTGCGGGTATGCTGTGCCCCAAGGGCCAGGGAAGGTTTCTCTTCCTTTGAAATTCTATATGGCAGATCCCCTCCCTTAATTTGGACAAAGGGATATTTGGGGGGAAATAGGGAACTTAGAAATCCAGAAACAACTACAAGGACTTGAAAAAACTGTCTTTGAGGACAACAGGAACAGCTATACATCCTTATAAACCTGGAGACCAGGTTTGGGTAAAGGATTGGAAAAAGGAGCCCCTCAAGCCTAGATCTTATATGACTGGAAGGGATTCTATCCAGTCATACTAACCACCCCCTCAGCTCTTAAGGTTGCAGGACTAAACACCTGGATCCACCACTCCTGGGTGAAGGCAGCCCACCAGCTGAGTGACATCCTGGGGAAGGTGACCTCTGACCAGAAACACCTCGTGAGGATCACTCTTAAGAAGACAGCAGATCTGGCCAATCAACCTGCTCCAAGGAATTCAGATAACACTCTGCTAAATTCTCCCTAACATTAATCTTTCTTATCTTCTCCTAATGTAACATGTTCTAATATTTCTGGATAGTCACTGGTTTTATCTAATAATTCTTACTTTGTCTTTTTATGAGTGCAGTGGAATCTGACACTAGTACCAGGAGTAGAACTCATATGCTCTTGCTGGTGTGAAAGAAAAGAGCCACATGCTAACCTGACAAGTTCAGGGAAGGCCTGCGTGGCAGTCTTGCAAACCCAGAGACGTAAGATAATCACAAAAGATGGTTTGAAAATTAAATATCTCGCAGGTTATAGTAGGTAGTCATGTCCCAGATATTTCACCTGATAAAGATTAACTTTGATCTTTTACTGAGCCCCTCTGCCTTCCTGCATTTGAGATAACATATCTGTGAGATGTCTGGGTAACTTGTAACTTCCTTTTTACCCCGGATCCCTCAGGGCACAACAAATGGCCTGGAGACATTCCTCATTGTTATTGTTATCAAATTAATTATCAACTATTAATTACTTCAGAGTATCCTGTATCCATCTCTGTAAAAGAAGCTCATGTCCATCATTTTGTTGCAGAGTTCCCAAACAATCAAACAATGCAGAAGGAGAGTTTGGAGAGACTTAGTTTATTCATCGGATGGGCTTAGAGAAAATGACTTCAAATTCTAAGCATAGGTACAAGAAGAGCTTCCCTTTTTATAAAGGAGCCAGCTCTCTGTGCAATTAGTGGTTATCTTGCTGCTGTCCTTGAAAACAAACACAGCTAAATTTATGGGCATACCTAGTCTTGACCTGCAAGGTCAGACAGCTAATTTTATCATCATTCTTTAAACAGGCTAATGCAGACTAGAAAGCAACATTTTATCTAAGAATAACAGCAGAAAATTCCAAACAGCAGTTTATTACAAATAGGGGTTTCCTTCTCATTCCTTCTCAATTTAACCTTTTACCCTATCCCAGAGGTTTCCCCGTTTCGCTTTGTCCCACCTCCCTATCACCAATGAATTTCATGTAACTCACCTACATCCCTTTCCTTTGATTGCAATGTATAAATATAGAAATGTAACCTGCCATTCTTCGGAACATTATCTCAATCCATTGAGGTCCTGCTTCCCGGCATATGTTGACAGTAAGGCTCAAAAAAAACTCACAAAAAAATTCTTTACAGGTTTCAATGTTTTTTTTCGTTAACACTGGGACACAGAAGCACAATAAAATTACTGCTCCCAACACAGCAAGGAAACAAAGGCCTCATCATAAATTGTTGGACTACATCTTGTCATGCCATCTTTTGCTCCTTGCTTATAAACTCACTACCCAAATATGATAGACTGGGTAGTCCATGAGAAAACCCAATCAAGCCAGATGTTTGTTAGCTATACTTATCAGCCTGTGGCATTTTATGACTCCACCACCAAATGCACATTGGAGGGAGGGGGGATTGTATTGGATGAAAAAAACGATAGGACCTATGTGCACTAATTAATGTTGCTCCTATTTGTTTCAGGAGTACCCAAGGCCAACATCCAACAGGTCGTCAGCCAGATGAACTATGCAACTCTACCCTCAAGGCTGAAAATACCACCTACCCTGAAGCCTCCTGCAGTAACATTCTATGCCTGTGAGACCACTGCTTACCTTTGCCTGCCTGCAAACTGGACAGGAATGCCTTAAACTTCAAATGGTCATACACAACATAACTCCCTACAAACCCCTCTGAGAGGAAGAAGCAGGATGCTAACCCTTTGGTCATTGTCTCTTTCCAGTAGGAAGTAGCTAAGAGTGGTCATCACCCCTGTTCACTATAACATCCCATGATTGTTGTTCCATAAGGCTAAAAGAAGCTTGTGGGACTCGGGGGGGGGGGGGGGGGGGGGGCGAAGGGGGGAATGAGGAGGAAACTGGTCTTGCAAGGCATGTCAGGCCATAAAAACTGTGAACAATGCACTGCCCTGAGGAGGGGGAAGGGTTGTTATCGCTGGCCCCAGGACAGGTAATTGGATATGGCCTGGGGATCCCCAACACATGGGGGCCTGCCTGTAAGCTCATGAAAGAGGTGGAACCATACCTGCAAGACAAAGACCCCAGAAGGTTATAAAGTCCCTTGTTTCTCTAGGAAGCATGTTTGATATTTCTTTGTTCTTCTGCAACAGTTGAACCAATTGGGAAAGTAATGATTTTAAAGGAATTTCCACAAGAACATAATTCTGAAACTGAACATTTGTTGTAGGATGTTCCCTCGCAACTTTCGGCCCTTTGCAGCAGACATTGACAAGGTCAAATCAGCCACTCCTCTTAAAGTAACTATTGGTAATACTCTGCCTTTACCTAATATTCACCAATATCCTTTAGACTGATACACTAGCTGGAATTAACCCCATAATACAAGATTACTTAAAAGGGGAACTTATTTTTTTTTAACTTCTTTTTTAAATTAAATCTCTATTGTTTCAAATATTACAGTTCCTCTCCCCCCCACCCCATAGCTACCCTCCATCCGATTCCCATCCAACCCCCTACCCTTTCCCCTGCCCCCCTCCCTCCCCCTACTGTCCTCATTCATAGGTGTATGATTTTTGTCCAGTCTCTGATCGAATTTCCCACAGCCCTTTTCCCCCTGAGGATTATCAGTCTACTCCCTTTCTATGCTCCTGATTCTATTATATTCACCAGTTTATTCTGTTCATCAGGTTTTTTATTCACTTGATTTTTAGATTCACTTGTTGATAGATACATATTTGTTGTTCATATTTTTTATCTTTACCTTTTTCTTCTTCCTCTTCTTAAAGAATACCTTTCAGCATTTTATATAATACTGGTTTGGCAGTGATGAACTCCTTTAGCTTTTTCTTATCTGTGAAGCTCTTTATCTAATCTTCAATTCCCCTCCCCCATTTTTTATTAAGGTATTATATGTGTACATATCTTTCCATTGCCCCCTATCCCCCTTAACCTTTAATTCTGAATGATAGCTTTGCTGGGTAGAGTAATCTTGGTTGTAGGTTCTTGCTATTCATCACTTTGAATATTTCTTTCCACTGCTATCTGGCCTGCATAGTTTCTGTTGAGAAATCAGCTGACAATTGTATGGGTGCTCCCTTGTAGGTAACTAACTACTTTTCTCTTGCTGCTTTTAATATTCTCTTTGTATTTTGCTCTTGGCATTTTAATTATCATGTGTCTTGGTGTGGTCCTTTATGGATTCCTTTTGCTTGGGGTTCTGTGGACTTCCTGGACTTGTAAGTCTATTTCTTTCACCAGGTGAGGGAAGTTTTCTGTCATTATTTTTTCAAATTGGTTTTCAATATCTAGCTCTCTCTCTTCTTCTGGCATCTCCATAATTTGGATGTTGGTATGGTTGAAGTTGTCCCAGAGGCTTCTTACACTATCTTCATATTTTTTTCTTCTTATTTCTTTTTGCTTTTCTGGTTGCTGTGTCCTTTTTCATATCCTCGAGGATCTCACTAAATTTTTTGGCTTTTTATAGAAAATTCTTGAAAAACTTTATAACCATGGTTTTGAACTCTATATCCAGTCCTTTGCTTTCTTCCGTTTCTATAATTTATAACCTGTTTCTTTGTCTCCACATTCTGGCTGCTTCCCTGTGTTGATAGAGTGGCTTTGTGTGCTAGGCTCATTCTCCCCAGTTACCTGAGGTGGATGCTCTTGATGCACCCCTTTGTGGGATGTGTGCACAGTCTTGTTGTAGTTAAGCTTTGATTGTTGTTGGTATCACTGGGAGGAATTGACCTCCAGGCCAATTGGCTGTGAGGATAGTTGTATCTACAATGGGAGAACTTCTGTGCCAGAGACACTCTTATGAGGCAAGACTTGCTTCAGTGGGGCTTTGGTGCTCACTGAGTCTGCCCCCTGAATGTGTCCCTTATGGAACTAATCTGGATGGTCCTAATCTGACCCCTGGGTACACTGGCTCTTGGATCTCCAAGGAGGTGATAATTTAGCCTTTTCCTAAGGCCACCCAGCAGGAACTATGGAGAGATCTGAAGATTCCTATTCTTTATTTGGGTTTTGGAGGTGCCTGGATGAAGCCCAGCTGTGAAGCAATGCAAACTGCTGTGGGGCCTTGGGCCTTCATTTGGATGTTCTTGGTTTCTCTGACTCAGCTTCAATTGTTAGGTTTATGTTTCAAAGGACCAGGCCATTCATATGCAAAAGCCTCTGCGAACAACTTGAATGGGGAGGATTCTCAGGGCAGAGAAAACAGCAATGGCTTCCCATCAGCCCTGCCCTAAGAGGCCCCTGGATCTCAGTGTCCCATGGTAATCGGTAATCATTGCAAGTACTTATGAGAGAAAGCTCCCATCGCATTCTTCCCACTGTCAGACAGTCCAGTTTCTCCCTATATGAATATGGATCCCCAAAGTCTCACCAGGAACTGGAGTTAAGAGCAGTTGGGAGCTTGTGACTCCCTGTGGATTGAAAAAGCCAGCCGTGTACTCAGTTGCCAGTCTTCCCCACATGCGCTCCTCCATACCGTTGCACTTTACTTCCGCACCTTCTCTTAATCTCAGTGTGATTTTCTCTTCCTTTCTAATTGTAGAATTTCCATTTAGCTATCCTTCCTGTGGTTCTGGATGATGTCCATTTTGTCTTTTAGTTGTAGTTTTGAAGTGGTTGAATGAGGCAGCAAGTTCAAGTGTTTACCTATGCGGCCATCTTGATTTTTCTTCTAAAAAGGGGACTTATAATTCCATGTGCTAGTCCCTCTAATTCTCCTATCCTTCCAGTGAGCACCAGACTCGGTGAGCACCATAGCCCCACTGAAGAAAGTCTTGCCTCATAAGGGTGTCTCTGGCATAGAAGTTTTCCCATTGTAGATACAGCTGATTCTCACAGCCAATGGATAGGAGAAACCAAATAGATAAGGATGGAAATTTGTACAGGATTTCAGAGCTATAAATCCACAACATTCATGGACCATAGAAAATAATCAACGTAGAAATTATCCTGTTGTATTTGGTCAAACATTTTTTTTTTTTTATCATTTATTTATTTTATTTTTATATATTCTTTTTTTCTTTTTCTTTTTTATTTATTTATTTTTATCAATCTTTATTGTTCATATTGTTACAAAGGTTCCTCATTTCTTCCCCCCTCCATCAGGTTCCCACCCCACCCTTCAACCCCTCCCCATCCCCCATTGTCCTCATCCATAGGTGCAGTTTATGTTCAGTCTCTTCCTCCCTCCCTTTCCCCGATAGTAAATCCCTTTTCAGACAGTAAATCAGTTACTTAGCATTTTCTCATATCAATAATACCTCCACATGCCCAATGATGCATTTCACACAAAAGACATTTCCAAATAGGTTAACCAGCCTCATCCAGGCCCCACCCAAGGCACTCACAGATCAACACAGATCAACACCCCAGTCCTATACTAACTCAACACATCCAGATCTAAGCCTTCATCACTTGATTCAGCAGACCCTCAAGTTCCCGCAAAAGTTTCCAGCCATGTCTGAGAGGCAGCCGTGGGGCAGGGGCAGGCGAGGAGCGAGCTGTTCCGGGCCTGGCTACTCCGGGCCTGGCCTCTGTTGCTCTGGTCCATTCCACAACCAGCTGCTCCGGGTCTGGTCACCGCCGCTCCCGACCTAGTTGCTCTGGACCTGGCTGCTGCTGCTCTGGGCCTGGCCGCCCCTGACCCGGCTGCTCTGGGCCCGGCTGCTCCAGGCCCGGCCACTCCGGGCCTGGCCACTCCCAGCCTGGCCACTCCCAGCCTGGCAGCCGCTGCTCCGGGCCTGGCTACACCAGACCCAGCTGCTCCGGGCCTGGCCGCTCCCAGACTGGCAGCCGCTGCTCCGGGCCTGGCCGCTCCCAGCCTGGCAGCCGCTGCTCCGGGCCTGGCCGCTCCCAGCCTGGCAGCCGCTGCTCCGGGCCTGGCCGCACCAGACCCGGCTGCTCCGGGCCTGGCCGCTCCCAGCCTGGCAGCCGCTGCTCCGGGCCTGGCCGCTCCCAGCCTGGCAGCCGCTGCTCCGGGCCTGGCCGCACCAGACCCGGCTGCTCCGGGCCTGGCCGCTCCCAGCCTGGCAGCTGCTGCTTCGGGCCTGGCCGCTCCCAGCCTGGCAACTGCTGCACCGGGCCTGGCCGCTCCCAGCCTGGCAGCCGCTGTTCCAGGCCTGGCTGCACCAGACCCGGCTGCTCCGGGCCTGGCCACTCCCAGCCTGGCAGCTGCTGCACCGGGCCTGGCCACACCAGACCCGGCTGCTCCAGGCCTGGCCGCTCCACTCCGAGCCTGACAGCCGCTGCTCCGGGCCTGGCCGCTCCCAGCATGGCAACCGCTGCTTTAGGCCTGGCCGCACAAGACCTGGCTGCTCCGGGCCTGGCCACTCCCAGCCTGGCAGCCGCTGCTCCGGGCCTGGCTGCTCCCAGCCTGGCAGCTGCTGCTCCGGGCCTGGCTGCACCAGACCCGGCTGCTCTGGGCCTGGCCGCTCTCAGCCTGGCAGCCGCTGCTCCGGGCCTGGCCGCTCCCAGCCTGGCAACCGCTGCTTCGGGCCTGGCCGCACCAGAACCGGCTGCTCCAGGCCTGGCCGCTCCCAGCCTGGCAGCCGCTGCTCCGGGCCTGGCCACACCAGACCCGGCTGCTTTGGGCCTGGCCGCTCCCAGCCTGGCAGCTGCTGCTCCGGGCCTGGCCGCACCAGACCCGGCTGCTCTGGGCCCAGCTGCTCCGGGCCCAGCCGCTCCGAGTCTGGCCACTCCCAGCCTGGATGCTTCAGGCTTGGCTACTGCTGTTCTGGGCCTGGCTGCTCCCAACCCGGCTGCTCTGGGCCCGGCTTCTTCGAGCCCGGCCACTCCAGGTCTGGGTGTTCCTGGACTGGCCACCCTGGGCTTGGCCGCCTCTGCCTCAGGCCTGGCTGCCACTGCCCCAGGTCTGGCTGCTCCAGTGCTGGCTGTTGTTGCTCTGGTTCTGGCTGCTGCTGCTCTGGGGCCTGGCCGTTGCTGCTCCGGGCCTGGTTGCCACTGCTTTGTGCCTGGGCACTCTAGGCCTGGCCGCCGCTGTTCCAACATTCTGTCCATTTTTTTTTTAAACGCATTTATGTTGCAATGTTGGCTGGTGAGTTGAGTTCTCACTTAGCCTTTGATTTTTCAAGATCTTCTTTGTATTCTTTCTTAAGTAATTTTACTATCTTTTGCTCTCACTTGATTTCTTCACATTGAGAACTTTGGTTTCTTCCTCCTTGTCCTGGGAGCTCAGCAGATTGGCCTGTGGCACCCCTTTGTTCTCCGTGGGCTCCTGCACTGCTTCAGCCTGTTGCCGGGGTCGGCGCCGCCCAGGAAGCAGCCCCCGGCCTTGGCTCCATTGCCCACGCTCAGAGGTCGAAGGCTCAGGGGCATCCCCCCTCTGGGGGCCCCATCGCCCGGCTCCCTGCCGGCCCCGGCTGGCTGGTGTCCGGCCGGGGCTCCTGCTCCCTGTCACATTCCTCCAGTCTGGAGCTTTTTTTTTTTTTTTTTTTTTCTCCTTCCCGCTAGGGGAGTCTAGGATCAGAGTCAACAGACTGTCCTCCGCACGCAGTGCGCGCGACTCTGGGGGCTCCGCTTTTCACCACTCCTCTGGGATTCCGCCTCACAGCCCCGTCTCCCCGTGCCAGAGCCTGGGTCCCCAGGGTCTGGTCCAGGACTGGGGTTCAGAGCAGTCCAGACTGAGGCTCAGCACCGCCGGAGGCTTTGTTTCTTCCCGCTAGGGTAATCCAGCATCAGAGTCAACATTCAGTCCTCTGTGTGCAATGTGCACGGACTCTGGGGGTCCTGATTTTCGCTGTTCTCCTGGGGTTCCGCCTCACAGCCCCGTCTCCCCCCCCCCCGGAGCCTGGGTCCCCAGGGTCTGGCCCATAACTGGGGCTCAGTGCTGCCGGTTCGGGGGTTCAGCCCAGGCTGGGGGTTTTATTTCCTTCCTGCTAGGGAACGCCAGGCAGCACCCAGCCCTCTCCTCCTCTCCGGCTGCGACCTCTCCGCGCGCGCGTGCGTGCGGATGCAGCATGTCTCTGTACCTTAGGCTTTTTTTCAGCTCCTCTGATTTTTCTTCTGGTTTTCTCTTTCCTTCTTGTTGTAGAATTTTCAGTCAGTCGACTACCTGTAGCTCTGGGCGATGTCCACTCTACATTTTAGTTGTATTCCATTGAAATTGTTGTGTGCTGCTGCGGTTAGGTGTCTACCCGAGCAGCCATCTTGGATCTCTTTTTCTGGTCAAACATTTAATTAAATCACCCCTAATGCCTTGGCAGTGCCAGATCAAATTATTTCTTGGGTCTTATGTGGCCCACAGGCCAGATGTTCACCACCCTTGCTCTGGGACATTATTTCACTTCCAAAAGGACATAATCTATACATTAAAACAGCTAGCTATAAAAGGACATAGTTCTCAAAAGGTAAGCTTACATTTTGCTTGCCTCATGTAAAATACCTTGACCATCTCATATTTAAAGACGGGCTACTGATTATCTCTAAAAGACTTGGAGGATTCCTGTCTTTCCCTCTTCCCAAAATAATAAAGCACTTTAGATGATTCCTGGGTTGGACTGGATATTATCAAAACTGGGTTTCAAAGTTTTCATTAAAAGCCCAGACTCTATGTGTCCTATTTTTTTTTAATTATTTTAATTCTATTATTTATTATTTTGTTATTATTTTAATAGAGTTTTAGATTGAGTAGTGAGTAGTGTGGAGAAGGATAAAGACCAAGAAAGGGGGGGGGGAGAGAAAGAAAGAGAGAAAGAGAGAGAGAGAGAGAGAGAGAGAGAGAGAGAGAGAGAGAGAGAGAGAAACCTCAACCTTAGAGTGTCTATGTGTCCTATTAAAGTCAGATTCGCCTGGTCCAATTCAACAGAACCCTGCGGGGAAACAAGCTGTAGAAGTCCTAAAGGAAGTTCTGTGTGAAGCTCCAGCTCCTGGGCATTTATACATTTTTCTTCTTTTTCACATAAAAATAAAGAAAATGCTTTACAAGTTCTAGGTCAGCAACATGGAGATCATCATAGACCTATCGGAGATTATAGTCAACCAACAAACTCCACAGCAAAGGGGTTTTCTTCCTGTATGAGGGCCATCTCTGCTACAGCTATGTTATGTAAACAAACAGAAGAGCTACTTATGGGCTCTCCTTTAACTATGTTCCTCATTCTGTTTAATCTTTTTTAAAAATAAATTTTTATTGACTTCAGAGTGGAAGGGAGAGGGAGAGATAGAAACATCAATGATGAGAGAGAATCATTGATTGATTGCTTCCTGAACACCCCACACCAGGATCAAGCTCACAACCCTGGTAGATGCCCTCACCAGGAATTGAACTGTGACCTCCTAGTTCATATGTTGATACTCAACCACTGAGCAATGAATTCATGTTTAAAGAATTGAAAATGGCTAGAAAAGTGTTTAAGACACTTAGAATTCATGTTAAAAGATCTAGGAAATGTGTAGGAGTGGTAGGGTTAGGGTTACAGTTAATTTTAGGTTTACAGTTAGAGTAAGAGTTAGGGTTTGGGTTTGGGTTATTATTAGAATCAGGTTTACGGATAGGTATAGGGTTAGGGTTAGAATTAGGAGTTGAGGTTATGCAGTAGGATTTGGTCTACCACTAAGGATTACTGTTAGGGTTAGCATTTAGTGTTTGGATTAGGGAAATGTATAGGTTTATGTTTGAAAGATGTAGAATTCACTTGAAAGAGCTGAAAATGGTTAGGATATTGTTTGAAACACTTAAAATTATCTTTGAATAGTTTGGTAAATGTTTATATGGAAGTGTTTGAAATGCCAAAAATTCACATTTATAGAGCTGGGAAATGTGTGGAATAGTGATTAAAACTCTTAGAATTCACGTTGAAAGCAATAGAAAATATGTAGGAAAGTGGTTAAAAACTTAGAATTCATATATAAAGAAATGTGAAAAGTGTAGGAAAGTGTTTAAACACTGAAAATATTTGTTTAAAGAGCTGTGAAGTGTGTGGGAAAGTGTTTAAAACACTCAGAATTCACTTTGATATATGGGAGATGTATAGGAAAGTGTTTGAAATGTAGAATTCAATCTGTTTATAGAGCTGTGAAATGTGTAGGAACATTGTCAAAACCCTTAGAATTCTCATTTAAAGCTTGGAAATGTGTAGAAGAGTGTTTAAAACACTTAGAATTCACATTGATAGAGCTTCACAATGCGTAAGATAGTGTTCAAGTAAGGGTTAAAGTTAAGGTTAGGATTAGGGTTAGAGTTAGTAGTTAGGGTTAGGGCTTACTTTTAGGTGTATCCTTTAGTATTTGTTGTAGGGAAATTTGTAGAATTATGTTTAAAAGACTTAAAATTCACATGGAAAGAGATGGGAAATGGTTAGGATACTGTTTGAAACACTTAAAATATCTTTAAAAATGCTGGGAAATGTTTACTGAGAATTCATGTTTAAGAGCTGGAAATGTGAAAACAGAATTCATGTTGAAAACACTGGGATATATGTATGAAAGTCTTTAAAAACAGTTATAATTCATGTTGAAAGAGCTTGGAAATATGTAGGAAAGTCGTTTAAATCCTTAGATTTCACGTTTCAAGATATTGGAATATGTAGGTGAGTGGTTGAAACACTTAGAATTATCATTGAATGAGCTGGGGAATGTTTATGGGAGTGTTTGAAATACTTAAAAAAATCATTGATAGAACTGGGAAATATTTAGGAATGTGTTTGAAATACTTAGAATTCACCTTTACAGAGCTTGGAAATCTATAGGGACAGAGAATTCATGATTAAAGAGCTGTGAAATGTGAATGGTTGTGAAATCCATGACCTGGGTGGCCTGAGTTCAGGAACTGGAGAAGGACCACATACAAATGAAGAGACTAGACAAGAAATATGAATTTTGAAATTACAGGGGGCCAGGCAGAGAGTCTTTCTCAAGAGGAAGGGATTCACTGGTGTTTAAGCCCTGCTAGCTTTTTATTCAATTTTACATAAATATCTTGCCCTTAGTCAGGCAGGCAATTCCAGTAGGAGACAGTCTATCTTAAAGGTCAGTAAATATTAGTAAAGATTTACTTTGAGACTATTTGTTCAGGAAATTGCTTGAGCCACCATTGTCTCAACAAAACAATGGGTACATAGCTTTAGCCCTTGCCAAAACTCAAGGTCCATCAGTCTTCTGGATTTCTTGTTTGCACTTTCCTGATAGTGTAGAATAATAGGTAGCTTCCAGCATATCCCCCTTTTTGTTTACATAATAAATCTTGAAAAGTGAATGCTGCCTAAAAGGTTCTTTTAAGATTCTTCATTCTGTACCTGAGGACTAGAAATAAACATATAAGAACAAGAATGAGAAAGGCAATAGTGGTTATGCTAAGAGGCAAAATGTAAGGAGATCCCGTGGAAAAGATTAAATTCTTTCATGTCTTTTTAAAATTGTTGCCAGGCATCTAAAGAATTAGTTTGTAAGTTTGCCTGGGATAATTGTACAATATGCTGTTGAAATTCTAAAATATCAAGGGTTGTGTTACCTTTACCCCAAGCACCAAGAAGATGATTTTTTAAAATTAATTCCCAAGGGCACAAGGTACTATTATAGGGAATGGTGGTAACACAAATCTGGGAAAAATTATAATGACACTGCAAGGATATTCTTTGCTCTAAGATGTGGATTTTATCCCCTATCCACAAGACTGTAGACCTTAGTGCTGACAATTCTATCTCAAACTGGCTGTCAGTTCTTTTTTGTATAGGCAGGTCTTAGTTACATTTTCCTTAATTGGTTGTACAAACAGATGTTTGAACAGTTTGTACAATGGATGAAGCAGCAATGCCCACAGGATTAAGTAACATTATAAGGGCAAAGAGTCCTGCAATTAACATTCTAAGAAATCTTTTTTGTGGTTTTAAGATTTTTACCAGATCATGTAACAACAGTTAGTAGGTTTGGTGCGATTCCCAAGGCTCAGGTTAGTAGGAACCCAAGTGAAAGCAGGTTGTTTTAAAATCATGAGGGAATCCTTCTGGACTGTAAAATTAATACAGTGAGATAGTGTGCAGCCAGTGCAAGACACCTCATACAGATGTAATATTAAGGTGCATCTGGATGGGGCCTGAGAAAAGTACAAACAGATCAAATATACAGGCGGTGTCAAATACTGTCTTATTGGGAGTTCCCCATAAGGTACGAATGAAATTATATGAGCCGTAATTAAAACTATATCATTTAATAGGTGCAAGGGCATCGGATAATTTCCATTTTGTATTTTGTAGGGGCCAATTGTCATAATTGAGATACAACAAATCCTCCTCCATATCATGAGGTGGAGTGATTAGCTTCAACATGATATGATGCAGTCCCCTTCCATTTTAGGGTGCAATTGTTACTGTGTGCAGACCAGTAGGGGCTCCTATCCACAAAGGAAAAACTATTATTAAGTTGGCAAGGTTAATAAGGACCTTGCACCTGGAGTCGCACCTTGCAGCTGCAGACAATTGACTACCCCAGCTGCAGATAGCAGCAGCCCCAAGCAACCTCCTGAAGATAAGGAATGGGAGGAGAATGAGGTAGACCAAAAACAGCTCGGAGGTCACCTGAGGGATGACTATAATAGTCTTGCCAATTAATTTCTTCCTCAGTGACTTTTTACATAATGGGTTAGTGGTGGGTGTCTTAGTAAAGTTACAGTTTTTGCACTTCTACCCACAGCAAGTAGTGATAGTAGATGTATTGGGCTTTTGCTTCCCCCACCTTTGGTGTCCCTGTTAGCCAGAAGCCTCTTTTTAATTTTGCACACAAAGGAGAGTGGTTTGGTTCTGTGTCATATAAAAGGGAAGCTGGGTGTCAACACCCATGTAATTATACTTTTCCCATATACTTCCTTGCCCCACCCATGGTCCTCCTGGGTGACCAAAGTGTTTGGTGTTATTGGTGACTACATTAGGCAGGGGATCAGCTCAAGTAAGGGGTCTTACCCATGGAGGATCACAACATAAGTCCAAAATACTTCCAGTTTTCCCAGGTAGCATTACTGCACAGCTAATGACTGCTAGCAGGCAAGAAAGACACTATTAGGTGTTCTTGGGGTTCTGGTCTCCTTACAAATTTGCTCAGCTTTCTGGACTGTCTTCTTCACCAACCCCCAGGTGACCTCTGGGTTATTTGTCTCGTCCTCCCCGCTCCTTATCTTCAGTGGGTTGCTTGGGGCTGCTGTTATCTGTGACTGAGGTAGTTGATTGTCTGAAGCTGTAAGCCATGAAGCTGTAAGCCATGGCTCCAAATGCAAGTTCCTCATTAACCTGGCCAGTTCCTCCCTCAGATCCATGTTGAAGTTTATTTCTTGTGGGTATCCACGTGGGGTTTGAGAAATTTTCTGGAAATATGCAAGGATATCCTTGACCAAATGTTAACAGTGAATCAGGGCCCTTCCATAAACCAGACTCGGGATCTTTCCATTTAACCAGACCATTTTCCTTTGGCTTACTCTGACACCAGTATATTTCCATGGTGTCTTGCCATCGGCATCACAAATGAAAAAATTTAAAGTAATTAAGGCTTGGTGTAGTCTACCTACAGGCAATTTCTCCATATTCCCCCTTTTCTGTTTTTCAAGTTGGGATTTTAGCCTTTGATTTTGGCATCCTATAATTGCCTGTCCTTGCAAATTATATGGTATTCCTGCATTGTGCTGAATTTTACACTTTTTAGGTTATTTTTACAAAATTGCTGGAAATGACAGCTTGTGTAAGCAAGGCCATTGTCAGTTTTAATATTTTTTTGAATTCCCATGATGGCAAAAGCAGCTAGGCAATGATTAATAACCTGTTTTGCCATTTCCCCTGTAGATACAGTAGTCCATAGGCTCTTTGAAAAAGTATCTACAGAGACATGCAATGCCCCAAGTCATCCAAAAAAAGTATAATGTGTTACATTCATTTGACAGTATAATGTGTTACATCCATTATTAATCCTCAAGGGTTAATTCCCTTGTGAGAGATGTAACATGCAAGTGAGACATTATCTGATAATCTGTTTTACCTGCTGTTGAATGATCGAGAATTATTTGGACAACATTTTGGCAGGCTGATATAAAAACTGATGAGATTCTGAGGCCTGTTTTAATAAAGCCAATTGATCAGCATTTGAATTTCATTTTGTTAGATGGCCACTGTGAGCCCTGATGTGAGTGATATAAAAAAGATATTGTCTCTGTTGTACAATCTGCTGAACTTGTTTAAATAGTAAAAATAAACTTTGGTTACTAAGCCATTTTAAATGAGATGTTTCAATTCTATCCACTAGGCCCACAGGTAAGAAAAGTCAGAGATATATTAAGAGGCTCTTAAAAATCCTGCAATGCAGCCTTAATAGCCTCTAATTCAATTCTTTGTATGAAAGTATGACTTGTCAGTATGACTCGGTCTGAATTCATTCAATGATCCATCAGTAAAGATAGTTAAGTGGATAAGTAGGTGATCTGCAGTAATGTTGGCTGTCAGTTGTACTTGCATGAACAGGCTGATTGTTTTGAGGATTACTAATATGGAGATAAAGGGAATTGGGGTTCCTTATAGTAAAAAGTGTGCAAGTGTGCTTTAGTTTCATGTCAAAAGCCAAAAAATACTGTGTTCTCATACTAGTAGAAGGAAAGCTATTCCAAGATTCATTGAAAGTTTAGCAGTAGGAGTAAATGAATTGGGTAAAAGATCTAATAAGTTTGTTAAACCAAAACAAATAATTAGTAAGATTAATATAAGCTTTCAAGTGTGGCCCTTTTTATTATGAATTAATATTTGTGTTGTTGAATTGAGACTAGGAGGTTATTAATATAAGCTAGGTAGGAATGAGGGAAGATGGCAGCATAGGTAAACACATGTACTTGCTGCCTCTCACAACCACATAAAAATTGTAATTAGGGATCTTATCTGAGACCTGAGAAAACCACAACTGTGGAGACCACTGAGCAGCTGTGGGGCTTTAGTTAGTGAGGACACTCGGATTCCACAGAAAGGTTGGATTTTGCCGGGGATAACATGGGGTGTCTGGGTCCTGGCAGCAGAGGCAGCAGCTGCAGAGACGGTGGCAGCAGAAGCTGCAGCCATCTCGGCGAGCGACGCACGTGCTGCAAGACCCAGAGGACCGCGGAAATCTGTGTCCACAAAAGCCCCTCACTGTTGGGTCTGGCGTGATCTGTGAGAGTGGACAGAGGTCCCCAAGGTTGCTAATAGTGGGGTTCTCTAGGAGCAACCCATTATGATCTGACACGGAGGGAGAGCATAGGAGTTTGAAAGGTATGCAATCTGTTTGTAAGTGCATGCGGACTGGCCCATCGCGCACCTAGGCTGGTTCCCCTGAAGCTCTTTGCTTCTGATTACAAAGGATAGACCACCCAGATTGGCTGGTCCTGAGAGACAGCAGGGGGAAACTGCTTTTCTGGATGCTGGGAAGCAGAGAGGGGAGAGACCATCTGGGAACCAGCTCTTAGGCAAAATCGGTATTGAGTGCCATAGAGAAAGAAGGCTAGAGCAGCCAAAAAGATGGAGACATCAATCCAGAAACACTGCCACCTAGGGGCTGGAGTACAAACTGATTGTTTATTATTAGTTTTATTTAATCAAAAACCAAGAAACTAAGAAATTGCCATCTTAAAATTAAGGACTAGCTTACAACACTGAGGTGCAGCGGAACAGGGAACTGCAATACTGTCTGCACTGAGAAACAGGCATGCCAAACAGAATAACGGAGGAAGTCAATAGCCTTCACAACTTCACACTTTTTTTTTTTTTTTTTTTTGCTATTTTAAAATTTTTTATTCTATTTTCATTTTTTTGCATCTTTTACTTAAGAAACATTTTTTTCTTTTTTTCTCACTTGATTTTACCTTTTTAATTATTACATTTTTAGGTTCAATCAGTATTATTACTACTGCTATTTTAACTTTTTTATTTCCTTTTTCTTTTTTTTTAAGTGCCATTTTATTTTCTCTTTATTTTACATTGGAATTAGTGTTCTTCATTCTATTTTTATTTCTTCTTTAGCATCGTTTAACCCTATCTCAACACGACATTTACACCATCACTCTCTTCCTAACCTTTCCCCTTTTGCTGTCCTTTTTATCTTAACCCTTTCCTGCTTTAGATTTTCCCTACTCTTTCTGTCTACCCCCTGCTAAAAATTTTACCCTACTTATATATCTAATTTCCAATCCCCTGTGCCAAGTGCATATACACCCTCTCTTAGCTGTATTAACTGGCAAAAAAAAAATTGTTTTCCTTTCTGTCCTTTTGATGCTGTTTGCGTGAATGTTGATTATATTGTATTTTGATGCTTTTTAGTAAGATTATTTTGCTTATTCTTTTGTTGTTGCTGTTGCTTTGTATTTTTTATTTGCTTTGTTTTTCTTTTTTTCTTCTTCTTTTACCTCTGTTTTCCCTTGATTTGCTGGATATTAGTGGGTATTGTAGTTTGTATTAATCTCCAGGTACTGTTGCTGACATTTGCTGGGGTAGTGGTTGTTCTATTGAAATTTTCTCCCCATATATATATATAGTTTATTCCTCTTTTCTCTCTTAGTCTCTTTCTTCTCTCTCTCTCTCTCTCTCTCTCTCTCTCTCTCTCTCTCTCTCTCTCTCTTCTCCCTGTTTCCCAATTTCATTTTGACCCTCCTCCCTTTTTCCTCATCTTTTTCTTTTTCTCCCTCCCTCTTCTCTTTTTACTCTTCTTCTTTCTATCCTATCCCCTAATTTGCCTTTCTCTAGTGGTCACCTTTATTGGAGATTATTAATATTGCAAATACAGTTCTGTTCAGTGCCTTGTGTGTTGTACCTGGTTGTGTTGTATTTTGTGCATTTAAAGCAATGCTGGAAAGAGAGAATTACTTAACCAGACACCCTGAAAAGAGAGACCATGGAGAGACAAAGAAACAGCCAGCAGATAAAAGAAAACCAGGCATCACCAGAAAAGGAAGGAAATGAGTTAGAGGCAAGCAACCTATCAGAGCAAGAATTCAGAGAAAGGATCATAAGGTGCTATAAAGAATGGAAGAGAAATTTGACAATATGAGTAAGAACCAAGAGGAAATGAAGAACCAAGAAAAAATGAAAAATGACATTGCTACTGTGAAGAACTCAATAGAAAGCATAAGAGCAGACTAGAAGAAGCAGAGGACCACATCAGTGAGCTAGAAGACAAGATGGAAAAAAATACCCAATTAGAGCAGCTTCTGGAAAAAAAATTGAAAAGCAGGAGGAGAGCCTAAGGGAACTTTGGGACAATACAAAACAAAATAATATTGGAATAATAGGGGTTCCAGAAGGAAATAAAATGTATTTCAAGAAATAATCACAGAGGGAGACAACATGGTGGCCAAACAGATGGACTTGTGCTGAGCCTAGTCCCAGAACAGATAGAAGGAGCATCTGAGAGTCGCTCAGAGAGTATTAATTGGCAAGCTAAGGGGTAGCAGAACTCTAAAAGAAGGTAAGGGTCCGCTGGACAGGATTTCCTGACCAAGCAGCCAGCACTGTGGCGGTGGAGACCTCTCCTGAAGCTACGGGCTGAGAGGGAAAACTACGCCATCTTACCAAGAAAAAGTATCTTCTTTGAGGCCTGAAAAACTCACAATAGAGGAGACCATTGAACAGCTGTGACACCGCAATCATCACAAACACGTGGATTCAAGGGAGTTCTTCAATCACCCATGGAAAGGTCAGAGTTTGCGAGGATAATGTGAGGGATCTGGATACCCGCTGTGCAGGCAGCGACTGTAGCTGCTGCGCGCCCAAGTGGCTCCGCAGCCAGAGCTGCGCCTAAAGAGACAGTGGCTCCAGAGAGAATTGTGCACTGCAAGACCCAGTACTGGGTTTGGCGTGATCTTCCTAAAAATCAGGACTTTTTTTAAAACGCCAAGGGACGTGGGACAAATTGTTAAGAATCGGGGCTGCCCCACCAAAAGTGGAACATCTAGACACCTTGGCGCAGACCCATCTGCGCCTTATCCCCTTCACCCCCTTGCTTCTGAGTACTAGGGAAGGACTGACCAGTTTGGCATATCCTGGGAGACTGTCGGGGGAAATTGCCTTCCTGGAAACAGGGGATCAGAGCGAGAAGAGACAATCTGGGAGCTGGCACTCAGGCAGCCTACCTTAACAAAACATATAGCCATAGAGAAAGAAGGCTAAAGCAGCCAAAAAGACTGGGAAGTCAAACCAGAAACACTGCCACCTTAGGGCTGAATTACAAACTGAACCCCCCCCCCCTTTTTTCCATTTCTTTCTTTTATTTATTTTTTTTTATTACTTTTAATTGATCAAAAATAAATAGCCTACTTAAAATTAAGGACTAGCTTACAAAACTGAGGTGCAGTGGAATGCAGGGAACTGCAATACTGTCTGGACTGAGAAACAGGCATGCCAAATAAAATAACAGAGGAAGTGAAGGACCATTACTGCACATTTTTAGGCTAATTTTTCTATTTTGTACATCTTTTATTTTATTTTCATTTTTTACATCTTTTACTTAAGAAACAATTTTTTTCTTTTTTCCTCACTTGATTTTACCTTTTCAATTATTACATTTTTCAATTTCAATCATCATTATTACTACTGCTATTTTGCATTTTTTCCTTTTTTAAGTACCATTTTATTTACTTTTTATTTTACATTCTATTTTAATCTCTACTATAGCATCATTCAACCCTATCTCAACTCGATCTTTATGCCATCACTCTCTTACTAACCTTTACCCTTTTCATCTCCTGTTTATCTTATCCCTTTCTGGCCTTAGTTTTCCCCTATTCTTTCTGTATACCCCCTGCTAAATTCTCACCATACTTATAGACCAAGTGCATAAATAACACTCTCTTCACTATATTAACTAGTTAAAAAAAACAAAAACAAAACTGTTTTCCTCTCTATCCTTCTGTTGTTTGCATGAATGTTGATTATATTGAATTTTTTTGCTTTTTAGTGAAATTGATATGTTTATTCTTTTGTTGTTATTGTTGCTTAGCATTTTTTAATTCCTTTGTTTTTGTTTGTTTTTTTACTTCTGTTTATCCTAGCCTTGCTTAATAATAGCAGATATTGTAGGTTGTATTAATCTCTATTGTTGCTGGCATTTGCTGGGATTAGTGGTTGTTCTAAGGGAATTTTCCCCATAATATCTCTCTCTCTCTCTCTCTCTCTCTCTCTCTCTCTCTCTCTCTCTCTCTCTCTCTCTCTCTCTCTTCCTGTTCCCCAATTTCATCTCGATACTACTTTTTTCTTCTTTTTTCTATCTCTTTATTTATCCTTCTCTTTTTTTAACCTTTCTTCTTTCTCTCCTATCCCCTATTTGCCTTTCTCTAGTGGTCACCTTTATTACAGGTTATTAATATCGAAAATACATTCCTGTTCAGTGCCTTTTGCGTTGTACCTGGTAGTGTTGTATTTTGTGCCCTTTAAATCAACGCAGGAGAAAGAAAACACATAACCAGACATACCGAAAAGAGAGACCATGGGGAGACAAAGAAATAGCCTGCACATGAAAGAAAACCAGGCATCACCAGAAAAGGAAGTAAATGAGTTAGAGGCAAGCAACCTACCAGAGCAAGAATACAGAGTAATGATCATAAGATGGCTAAAAAAGAATAGAAGAGAAATTTGACAATAAACAAGAAGAAATGAAGAAGAACCAAAAATAAATGAAGAAGAACCAAGAGGAATTGAAAAAGAACCAAGAGGAAATGAAGATGAACCAAGAAGAAATGCAAAATGACATTGCTACTGTGAAGAACTCAATAGAAAGCATCAAGAGTAGACTAGAAAAGCAGAGGACCGCATCAGTGAGCTAGAAGACAAGATGGAAAAAAATACTCAGTTACAGCAGCTTCTAGAAAAAAAATTAAAAAGCAGGAGGAGAGCCTACAGGAGCTTTGGCACAATATAAAACAAAACAATATTCGAATAATAGGGATTCCAGAAGGAAAGGAAACTGAGGAAGACATGGAAAATGTATTTCAAGAAATAATGACAGCCAAAGCTGGTTTGGCTCAGTGTTAGAGCGTTTGTCTGCAGACTGAAAAGTCCCAGGTTCGATTCCAGTCAAGGGCATGTACCTTGGTTGTAGGCACATCCCTGGTGGAGGGTGTGCAGAAGGCAGATGGTCAATGTTTCTCTCTCTTCGATGTTTCTAGCTCTCTATCTCTCTCCCTTCCTCTCTGTGAAAAAATCAATAAAATATATTAAGGAAAAAAAGAAATAATGACAGAAAACTTTCCTGAGATAGAGAAGAAAAAACCCACAGAAATCCAAGATGCTCACAGAGTCCCAAGCAAAATGAATCCCAAAAGACCGACGCCAAGGCACATTTTAATTAAAGTGGTAAACACCAATGACAAAATAAGAATCTGAAAAGCAGCCAGAGAGAGACAGAAAGTTACATATAAAGGAATCCCCATCAGACTAGCAACGGATTTCTCAACAGAAAATCATCAGGCCAGAAGAGAATGGGATGAAATATACAAAGTCATGCAAAGGAAGGGTCTGAATCCAAGAATACTGTACCCAGCAAGGCTATCAATCAAAATTGAAGGGGAAATCAGGAGCTTCACAGACAAAAATAGACTAAGGGAATTTATCACCACTAAACAAGCAATGCAAGGAGTCTATTGTAAAAATAAAGAATAGGAAGCGAAGAAGGAACACATGGGTATAGAATAAAAATGGTGTAAATGAGTACCTATCAATAATAACTTTAAATGTAAATGTATTACATGCTCCAATCAAAAGACATATTGGGTAACAGATTGGATATGAAAACAAGACCCGTATATCTGTTGTTTACAAGAAACCCACTTCAGAAAAAAAGGCACACACAGACTGAGGGTGAAGGGATAGAAAAAGGTTTTCCAGGCGAATGGAAAAAAAAAAAAAATTGTGGGGTAGCAATATTTATATCTGAAAAATTAGATCTCAAAGTGAAGGATATAACAAGAGATAATGAAGGCCACTTCATAATACTAAAGGGAGCAATCCAACAAGAAGAAATAACCCTGATAAATATATATGCACCCAATATGGGAGCACCCAAATATATACATAAGAAAATTGCTGGAAGACATTAAAGGAGAGATTAATAGCAATACAATTATAACAGTAGATTTTAATACCTAATTATCATCTTTGGACAAATCATCAAAACAAAAAATCAGCAAAGAAATATTAATCCTAAATGACTCATTAGACCACATGAAATTAATCGACATCTTCAGAACATCCTACCCCAAAGCCACAGAATATACATTCTTCTCAAGTGCACATGGGTCATTTTCAAAGATAGACCACATGTTGGGACATAAGCAAAGTCTTTTCAAATTCAAGAAGATAGAAATCATATCAAGCATCTTCTCAGATCATAGTGACATAAAACTGGAAATTAACTACAATAAAAATAATCCAAAGAAATCTAACTCATGGAGACTAAACAGCATGCTATTAAACAAGGACTGGGTTACCAGAGAAATCAAGGAAGAAATTAAAAACATCCTGGAAACAAATGACAATGAAAACACAACAATCCCAAATCTATGGGACACAGCAAAAGCAGTTTTGAGAGGGAAGTTCATATCTCTAAAGCCCATTGCAGAAAACAAGAAAAAATGGTAACAAATAATCTAATTCTACAACTCAAAGAGTTAGAAAAAGAGCAACAAGAAAAGCCCAGTGTAAGCAGAAGGAAAGAAATAATAAATATCAGAGTGGAGATAAATGACATAGAGACCAAAGAAACAATACACAAGATCAACAAAACCAAGAGCTGGTTCTTTGAAAGGATAAACAAGATTGATGACCCTCTAGCCAGGCTAACCAGGAAACAAAGAGAGAGGACCCAAATAAACAAACTCCGAAGCGAAAGGCGTGAAATAACAACAGACTCCATTGAAATACAACGGATTGTTACAAAATACTACGAACAGCTCTATTCCAACAAACTGAACAACCTGAAGGAAATGGACATATTACTAGAAAAATAGAAACTTCCAAAACTCCATCAGGAAGAATCTAAAATTCTCTATAGAGCAGTGACTTGGGAAGAAATTGAAACAGTCATCAAAAAGCATCCAGAAAACAAAAGCCCCCGGCTTCACAGATGGCTTCAGAGGAGAGTTTTACCAAATATTCAAGGAAGAACTAAAACCTATCCTCCTCATACTATTCCAAAAAATTCAAGAGGAAGGAACACTTCCAAACTCCTCTTGTGAAGCAGGCATCACCCTAATACCAAAACCAGATAAAGACAACTCAATTAAAGAGAATTACAGGCCAATATCCCTCATGAACATAGATGCCAAAATCCTCAACAAAATTCTAGCAAATCGGCTCCAGCAGAACATCACAAAGATCATACAGCATGACCAAGTAGGATATATTCCAGGAATGCAAGGATGGTACAATATCCACAAATCAATAAACATGATACATCACATAAACAAATTGAAAGATAAAAATCATATAGTCATATGAATTGATGCAGAAAAAGCATTTGATAAAATCCAACACCCTTTCCTAATAAAAGCTGTTAACATAGTGGGAGTATAAGGATCATACCTCAACATAATAAAAGCTATGTATGATAAACCCACAGCAAAAATCATACTCAATTGGGAAAAACTAAAACCATTCCCTCTAAGAACAGGAACAAGACAGGGATGACCACTCTCACCACTCCTGTTTGATATAGAACTGGAAGAACTAGCCATTGCAATTAGACAAGAAGAAGAAATAAAAGGCATCCAAATTGATAAAGAAGAAGTAAAGTTATCCTTGTTTGCAGATGACATGATATTGTACATAAAAACCCCAAAACACTCCATTAAAAAACTAATTGACTTAATAAATGAATTTGTCAATGTAGCAGGATACAAAATTAATGCCAAGAAATCCATGGCATTTCTATACACCAACAGTGAGCTTACAGAAACAGAGACTAAAAAAGCAATTCCATTTACCATCTTCCCCCCAAAAATTAAGATACCTAGGAATAAACTTAACTAAGGAGGTAAAAGACCTATATGCGGAAAACTACACAACACTGAAAAAAGAGATAGAGGAAGATGTAAACAGATAGAAGAAGAACATACTATCTTCATGGATTGGTAGAATCAACATCATTAAAATGTCCATACTTCCCAAAGCAATCTATAGATTCAATGCACTCCCCATTAAAATACCAATGGCATATTTCACTGACCTAGAAAGATCTCTCCAAAAGTTCAATTGGAACAACAAAAGACCCCAAATAGCTACAGCAATCCTGAGAAAGAAGGGTAAAGTAGGAGGGATATCAATATTAGATTTCAAACTGTATTACAAAGCCACTGTTCTCAAAACAGCCTTGTAGTAGCACAAGAACAGACATATAGATCAATGGAATAGAATCGAGAATCCAGATATCAACTAAAATCACTATGCTCAATTAATATTTGACAAAGGAGGCATGGACATACAATGGAGTCAAGACAGTCTCTTCAATAAATGGTGTTGGGACAATTGGAAAGATACATGCAAAAGAATGAAACTAGGTCACCAACTTACACTCTACACAAAAATAAACTCAAAATGGATACAGGACCTAAACATAAGGCGGGAAATCATAAAAATACTAGAGGCATCCACAGGCAGAAAATCTCAGACATATGCCAAAAGAACTTCTGCCCCTAGAGCAATGGAAGCTAAAGAGAAAATAAACAAATGGGACTCAATCAAAATAAAAAGCTTTTTTATAGCAAAAGAAACCATCAGCAAAACAAGAAAGCCCACTATATGGGAGAACATATTTGCAAATGTTATCATTGATAAAGGTTTAATCTCCAACATCTACACACAGTTTATACAACTTAATAAAAGGAAGATAAATGACCCAATTAAAAAATGGGCAATGGACTTAAATAGAATCGTTTCAAAAGAAGACAGAAGGAAGGCCAAAAGGCACATGAAAACATGCTCAAAGTCACTAATTATACAAGATATGCAAATCAAAACAACAATGCGGTACCATCTCACACCTGTCAGAATGGCCAACATCAACAAATCAACAAATGACAAGAGTTGGCGAGGTTGCAGGGAAAAAAGAACCCTCGTGCACTGCTGGTGGGAATGCAGACTGGTGCAACCACTGTGGAGAACAGTGTGGATTTTCCTCAAAAAACTGAAAATGGAATTCGCATTTGACCCAGTAATCTCACTCCTAGGAATATATCCCAAGAAACTAGAAACACCAATCAGAAAGGACATATGCACCCCTATGTTCATAGCAGCACAATTACAATAGCTAGGATTTGGAAGCAGCCTAGGTGCCCATCAGCAGATGATTGGGTCCAAAAACCATGATACATCTACACAATGGAATACCATGCTGCCATAAAAAGAATGAATTCTTATCATTTGCAGCAACCTGGATGGAATTGGAGAACATCATGCTGAATGAAATAAGCCAGTCAATGAAAGAGAAACACGACATGACCTCACTCATTTATGGATAATAAAGAACATTATAAACTGATGAACTAAAACATAGATATAGAGACGGAGCAACAAGCAGAATGTCAAATTTCAGCGGGGAGTGTAGGGAGATATGGGGGAGATAAGAGATCAACCGAAAGACTTGTATGCGTGCATATAAGTATAACCAATGGACACAAAACTCTGGGGAGGGAGGGCATGTATGGGAGTGGCAGGGGGGAGCAATGGTAAGATATGTACACAGATAATAACTTAATAAAAAAGTTTTAAAAATAAAATAAGCTAGATAGTTGATAGAAAGAGCATATATGGAAAATAATTAAAATAACAAAGGGCAAGCCTATTATCATAGGGGTAATGAAAGGCAAACAGATTTGAGTTCATTTAGTTTTTCAATGAGTTGAATGTTTTAGCGATTTACAATAGTTGTTAGAGGTTCTTAGTTTGAATATTAAGAGTGGTTTGAAATTTTAAGTTGTAGTATCCTAATATATAAAAACCCTGGGTCCAACACATCCACAGCAACTTGGAGGCTTGACCAATCAACAGGCTGTGTGCACAGCAGATGAGTGGGCTGAGCTGCTTACCTCTCAGAGAGAGAGAGTGGTGGGGCTGATCAGCAGTGTCAGCAGCTGCTGGAGAGGCCCAGATAGAGAAGTAGGGTGATCAGACCCTGCTTCTCTCTTCCTCGTCAGCAGCCAAGCTTCTCTCTCTCTCAGAGGCCATCAGTTCAGCTGCTTGCCAGAAGCCTGGGGCAGTTACTAATCAGCCCTGCATCTATGATCTGGTCTGGACATAGGCCCAGAAATCCTGACTGGCATAGAGACTGACCAATGAGAACCAAATTTGGGTGAATTGTGAGGATCCAATGGCTGACTAGGAAGTGGAGTTTTGATGCAGACTGGCATAGAAACTGATCAATCAGAACTAAATTTTCCAGCAGAGAAGGGCAGTTGGGGGAGAGATCAGGCCAGCAGGAGAGGGCAGCTAAGTGTGATCAGGCAGGGAAAGGCAGTTAGGGGTGATCATGCTGGCAGGGAAAAGCAGTTCGGGGGGAAGATCAGGTCAGCAGAGGAAAGCAGTTGGGGGCAACCAGGTCAGCAGGGGGGGGCAGTTGGTGGAGATCAGGCCTGCAGGGAAGGGCAGTTGAGGGCAATTGGGCCAGCAGGGGAGCAATTAGGTGTTAATAAAGCTGGCAGGGGAGTGGTTAAGGGTTGATCAGGCTGGCAGGCAGAAGCAGTTAGGGGCAATCAGACAAGCAGGCAGGTGAGCAGTTAGTAGCCAGCAGTCCTAGATTGTGAGAGGAGTGTCTGACTATCTATTTAGGCCCGAGAAATTGGGCCTAAACCAGCAGTCAGACATCCCCCAATGTGTCCCAGATTGGAGAGGGTGCAGGCTAGGATGAGGGACACCCCCCTCCAGTGCACAAATTTCATGCACTGGGCCTCTAGTTATAAATAATCTAAGAATTATTGATAAAATTGTGATAAATAAGTTGATGTATCTAATTGAGGCATATCATTTAGAGGTTAAAAATAAAAAGGGACATATGTAATATTTTCAACAATACAGATTTAAAAAAGAGAGAAAGAAGGTTTAAATTTCCAATCTCCAACTTAAAAGGTTAATGCTAATTAGCTTCTTAATGAAATTATAGTAAGGAAGATGATCATTTTTGAAATGTTTTAGTAGGATTATTTGAAGTATGATTGGCATAAAACTATGATAGATCCACAGATTTCAGAGCACTTCCCATAATATAAGCCTTGTTGGGTGGGTAGGAGTGTTGTTTGATTTTGGACAGGGCCCAGAATAACATCTGTTTTTAATACTAGTGGAGAGATAACTCATGAATGTAATACATTTTTGGATGAGATTAATATTCAAATTGTAATCTCTAGGCAATACTACTTGGTTATCAACCTCTAGAAGGCCGAGCTCTTTGGGTTTAGATCAGATGTGGGGAATATGTTTGAGTCAAAATTAAGGTCTTCAGCAGAAACCAGTTTGGTTGAGTGGATAGAGCATCGGCCTGTGGACTGAAAGGTCCCGGGTTCGATTCCGATCAAGGGCATGTACCTTGGTTGCGGGCACATCCCCACTAGAGGGTGTGCAAGAGACAGCTGATCTATGTTTCTAACTCTCTATCCCTCTTTCTTCCTCTCTGTAAAAAATCAATAAAAAATATTTAAAAAAAATTAAGGTCTTTGTAATCTGTATATTCATTGCTACAGTACCATCAGGGGCCTATTGTTTTAATAGTTATAAAAGGGTTGTTAATTTTGTCTATTATATAACAAAATTCATAGGTAGGGCAATTGTAATTAGAATAGTAGCTGTTAGAATTGTTCTGATAGTTTCTACTTCTTATGCATCTCCTCTTTTCCTAAAAATAAGTAAGTAAATAAGTAAGTAAATAAATAAATAAATAAATAAATAAAAAAGGTATTTTTAATATTTTTTTAAAAGTATAAGCAGTGTGGTTTGTGTACTCACAACTAAAAGTTTACTTTTGCCACTCCTTGAATACAGTGACAGATTTCACCTGTCATGGTTTCAAAACTTTATTTCTAGGTCAAGGCTGATAAAATAACACACATTAGAAAAGTGCACTTTTTCTGAAACCGGTTTGGCTCAGTGGTAGAGCATCAGTCTGCGGACTGAAAGGTCCCAGGTTCGATTCCGGTCAAGGGCATGTACATTGGTTGCGGGCACATCCCCGGTAGGGGGTGTGCAGGAGGCAGCTGGTTGATGTTTCTCTCTCATCGACGTTTCTAACTCTCTTTCCGTCTCCCTCTGTAAAAAATCAATAAAATATATTTAAAAAAAGAAAAAAAAGAAAAGTGCACTTTCTTGCATGTCAGTGCTCATTTCCTGAGAGGAACAGCTTTGCCTCAATGGCAACAAATAATGGCAAGCAGGGAACACTACTGCCATGGAATCAACAGGAATGCTGACTGGTTACAAAAGACACATCCTGGCACTGATTACAGAATTATTCTTCCTCCAGCATTGAGTTCTTACATATTGAGAAATGACCTTGAGGGGAACACCTTATAGAAACCAGGGAAATCCTCAAAACAATTGAATGATTTTCTCTGCCAATGACTTCAGCTACAGGAAAAGCTTTGGAGGTACTGAGAATGTCTGTACACAAAAGACACAACCAATATGTCCAGAAATATTTTTGGATTTACGTTCAAAAGACGTTTTCTATCTAATTTAATGTAGTCTCTCCCATCACTATGAATATAGGTTTTGTGTCTCAATAGTAGTTTAACCTCAGAGTCTTAAAACAAGTGTCACAAGATTATGAAATTTCATACTCCATGGCACATGACTCCTTTGCAGTCCATGGGAAAGAGTTCTGCCAAACACTGCTGATATGTATGTAACACATACTGTGAACAGAACTTAACTCCTATTTTAAACAGAAGGACAACAAAATCCTCCTCTTCTGGGTGACCACTGACCTCACAAATAACCAAGGTCCTGGGATTTAAATTAAAACTACAAAGCCATGCTTTCTTTCAAGGCCTTGGGCAGCAATGCAAGATAAGCAGGTTGTGGACAAAGAGTGACTTTCTGCCATCATGCTCTCCCTTCAGAAGCACTGAAGATTTGATGTCTCCACAATATCTGTTCACATCCACTTGCTGACAGATCACAACAGTGCTTTCAAGTCATGGCATGCAGTAAATAGAAACCAGCACAATGAAAGGTAAAACAGAAAAAAACACCTTTACTGAAATATCATAAACCAGAGACAGGGGTTTCAGATTGGTGAACTAGAACATAAGCCAATCATCACAGCATAATGTGAGAACCACCTTAAGAGGGACTACTTCTTTGCTATAGATGGGCATTCTGGACAAACCGTGAGTCAGGCCCATTCCCTAGTCAGAGAGGAAGGAATGAAGACCCTGCCAGGGGTTCAGAATATTTCTTTTTGTATTTATTTATGTATTTACTTATTTACAAATATGTGACTTTAAATTTTGCCAGTTGTTCCTTTATAAAAATAATTTTATTTATTTCAGAGAGGAAAGGAGAGGTAGAGATAGGAACACCAATGATGAGAGGCAATCATTGATCAGCTGCCTCCTCCATGCATCCCACTGGGGATCTAGCCCACAACCCTAGTATGTGCCCTTGACTGGAATCAAAACCAGAATCCTTCTATCTGCAGGCAAATGTTATTCACTGTGCCAAACTTCCTATGGTGTGTTTAGAGTACTGAAAATTGACTCAAGTACAAAGGAATATGCAGGGTTTGTGATTGATTCACCTTGTACAGGTGAGCCAGGTGGTAGAGGAGAAATCACTTCAGTCATAAACCTCATAGTGACATCAATCACATAGTAGACCTGGGCAAGAAAGCCAGTGTAGGCAGTTCCTTAAATCCTCTCTGGTACCTGAAACTTGGGGAATCTAGCACAGAGTATATCCTGATAAAAAGGGATCATATTAAGATAAAAGTGTATTATAGATTCTCCTTCAGTGTTGTTATTCTGGGTAAGAAAAAGGAAACATTCACTAAACATTTAGGGCCTATCTCCACCGTGAAGTCTCAGGTGTCTTATAAGGCTACATTATTTGGCAAAAGATTTCCCACAATCTGTACACTCATAAGGCTTTTATCCAGTGTGAACTCGCTGATATTTATTAACATTAGACTTACTTGTGAAGGACTTCCCAAAATCATAACTTATAACACTTTTCTCCAGTGTGAATTCTCTGATGTTGGATGAGTTTAGAACTCTTACTGAAGGACTTCCAACAACCTCTACACTCATATGGTTTTTCTCCATTGTGAACTCACTGGTTTTTCTTGACATCACACTTATATCTGTAGGACTTATCACATTCACTACACTTAAAAGGCTTTTCTCCAGTGTGAACTCTCTGATGTTAAATCAGTTTAGAACTCTGACTGAAGGACTTGCCACAAGCTGTACACTCATATAGCTTTTCTCCACTGTGAACTCGCTGGTGTCAATTGACATCACACTTATATCTGAAGTACTTCCCACATTCATTACACTTAAAAGGTTTTCTCCAGTGTGCATTCTCTAATGTTGAATGAGTTTAGAATTATGACAGAAGGATTTCCCACAATATGTACACCAAAATGGATTTTCTCTAGTGTGAACTCTCATATGATTGAGGTTAAAGATTCTTCTGAAAATTTTCCTACAATTGTCATAATCATAAATCAGTTCTCCAGAACAGACACCATGGCACTCAACAACTTTCTGTTTCTTACTGGCAGCTTTTTGAAATTCAGCCCACTAGTGATGACTTTTTCCACTGAGATATTCTTGGGAAACCTCACTGCCACTATGTGGCTCCTCAGTGATCTGAGAAATCTGGGGCTGGAGAAACTCTGAGGAAGATTGGACATCTTCCCTAACCTCCCTGTTGTTTGAAGGAACCTCTGATAAATAGAAGCTACACCTGGTAATAAAAGAGGGTTTGACCATAGCTTCTTTCCAGGAGATCTCTCCACTGACATCCTTCTATTTCTGGTGAGAGTTTGCACTGAAACAGGTCTCTCATACATGAGTCACTGGAGAAGCATTTGTGCTCAAAGTATTCTGCTTGTAACTCAGTCAGATAAAAAATAGCTTTCAGCCGAGACTGGTTTGGCTCAATGGATAGAGCGTCGGCTTGGAGACTGAAGGGTCCCGGGTTCGATTCCGGTCAAGGGCATGTACCTTGGTTGCGGGCATATCCCCAGTAGGGGGTATGCAAGAGGCAGCTGATCGATGACTCTCTCTCATAGATGTTTCTAACTCTCTGTCTCTCTCCCTTCCTCTCTGTACAAAATCAATAAAATATATTTAAAAAAATAGCTTTCAAAAATGTAAAACAAAGCTTAAAGAAATGCTACTTCTGGATTGCTGGACCTGTCTTAGAGCACTGACGGGTGACTCTCCTTGTACAGATACACTCTGATCAAAACAGGCCTCCTCCTCATCCTTTTTATGCCATTTTTATGAATCAAACTCTGGAAATTAACAATGATAACCTAGGGTAGTGTCTAAGAACATCCTTGAAACACAAGGAATACATCAACAAAGAGCCTTAATATCGGTTACACAATGTTTAAATACAGGGAAATCATGTTCAAAGACCAGAGAGGATAGTTGGATATTAATTACATATGTATTTCTGGCCAATGTATTGCAGTTTTTGAGAAAATTTTGGTTAAGCATCTAAACTGGAAGCGATGACGTCATCAGAGGGAGGGGCCACATGGACAAGCTCAAATGCTCAGGTGGAAATGGTTTGGGCCAGGGAACATGCTGGGGGTGCTGTTGTCATCAAGGATAAGACTAGGATTAGGGTTAGGGTTAGGGCTAGGATTAGCCTTAGGTCTAGGATTAGGGTTAGTATTTGGGTTAGGGCTAGAGATCAGGCTCAGGTTAGGGTTTGGGTTTAGAGTAGGTTTAGGTTTCAGGTTAGGGTACAGGTAAGGATTATAGTCAATTAACATTTGGGATTCAAAATGAATGAGCTTCATTCAAAGGAAAAAATTGTGTATAACACTGAGACAGACAAGGACATACTAGGAAAATATTTAGAAATGTGCTTAATCACTAGAATACATGTTCAAATGGGTTTAATATCTAAAGGACACAATTTTGTCCCTGGTAACTCGTGTTCAAACAGCTGAGAAGAGAGTGTGATAATGCTTTCATTTTTTATTCCCATAAGAATGAGTAAACATTTGGAGTTCACAATGAATGATCTTGAAACACAGGAAAAGATGAATCAAACTCTGGAAATTAAGATTGATAACCTAGGATAATGTCTAAGAATGGAATTGAAACAGAAGAAATACATCAACAAAGAGCCTTAATATCGGTTAGAAAATGTTTAAATACAGGAAAATCATGTTCAAAGACCAGAGAGGCTAGTTGGTTACCGATTACATATGTACTTCTGGCCAATGTATTGCCGTTTTTGAAAGAATTTTAATTAAGCATCCAAACCGGAAGTGCTGAAGTCATCAAGAGGAAGGGGCCACGTGGACATGCCCAAGAGCTCAGGTGGAAATAGTTTGGGCCAGGGAACATGCTGGGAGTGCTGATGTCATCAAGGATAGGACTAGGATTAGGGTTAGGGTTAGGTCCAGGATTAGGGTTAGCATTTGGGTTAGGCTAGAGATCAGGCTCAGGTTAGGGTTTGGGTTTAGAGTAGGTTTAGGTTTCAGGTTAAAGTACAGGTAAGGGTTATAGTGAATTAACATTTGGGATTCAAAATGAATGAACCTCATTCAATGGACAAAACTGTGTGTAACACTGAGTCAGACAAGGACAGACTAGGAATATATTTAGAAATGTGCTTATGCACTACAATATATATTCAAATGGGTTTAATATCTAAAGGACATAATCTTTTGTGTTCAAAGAGTTGAGATGTGAGTGTGATAATGTTTTTATTTATTATTCCCTGCAGAATGAGTACACACTTGGAGTTCACAATGAATGAGCTTGAATTAATGTAAAAGATGAATCAAACTCTGGAAATTAACAATGATAACCTAGGGTAATGTCTAAGAACGTGCTTGAAACAGAAGGAATACATCAACAAAGAATCTTAATATCATCTACACAATGTTTAAATACAGGGAAATCATGTTCAAAGACCAGAGAGGCTAGTTGGATACTGATTACATATGTATTTCTGGCCAATATATTGCCCTTTTTGAAAGAATTTTGGTTAAGCATCCAAACCGGGTGAGCTGACGTCATCAAGAGGGAGGGGCCACGTGGACAAGCTCACATTCTCAGGTGGAAATGGTATGAGCAGGGGATATGCTCAGAGAGCTGATGTCATCAAGGATAGGATTAGGATTATGGTTAGGGTTAGGGCTAGGGTTAGCATTAGGTCCAGGATTAGGGTAAGCATTTAGGTTAGGGCTAGAGATCAGACTCAGGTTAGGGTTAGGATTTAGAGTAGGTTTAGTGCAGGGGCCTGAAGCTGCGAGGATCTCCCTTTTCCATGTCCGGCATGGAAAGAGAGATGAACGAACCGATTCTAAGTGGAGGTGCCCAGGGATTGAGAAATATTAGAAATAAAGAGAGAAGGCACAGAGATAGATTTTAAGCTGGGAGCTGGGAGGGCCGCTGAACTCTGCCGGAGAGACAGACTGAGGACCTCCTGAGCCACGCAGCACATCTATTTATATGCCAATCCAACCAGGGGTTTCACAGGAGAACAAGGAGCCTGGGAGAGCCCAGGTTCCACCCACTCCTTCTTCCTGAACAAACACAAGCCAGGAACTAAGAACATCTCAGCACTCCCAGGGTGGGAGTACTACTGACATGATTCTGTCAATATGCCGGGCCCAGTCAGCAACAATCTAAAGAATGTCCAGGAGTCTTTCCATTTGGCCCTCTACAGTTTAGGTTTGAGGTTAGGGTACAGGTAATGTTATAATGAATTAACATTTGGGATTCAAAATGAATGAGATTCATTCAAAGGACAAAATTTTGTATAACACTGAAGCAGATAAGGACAGTCTAGGAAAATATTTAGAAAAGTGCTTAATCACTAGGATACACATTCAAATGGGTTTAATGTCTAAAGGACACAATTTTGTCCCTGGGAACTCGTTTTAAAAGAGCTGAGAAGTGAGTGTGATAATATTTTCATTTATTATTCAATTCAGATTGAATACACACTTGGAGTTCATAATGAATGAGCTTGAACCACTGTAAAAGATGAATCAAACTCTGGTAATTATCAATGATAACCTAAGGTAATTTCTGAGAACGTGCTTGAAACAAAAGGAATATATCAGCCACGAACCTTAATATCGGTTACACAATGTTTAAATACAGGGAAATCATGTTCAAAGACCAGAGAGGCTAGTTGGATACTGATTACATATGTATTTCTGGCCAATGTATTGCCATTTTTGAAAGAATTTTGGATAAGCTTCTAACTCAGAAGTGCTGATGTCATCAGAGGGAGGGGCCACGTGGACAAGCTCAAATGCTCAGGTTGAAATGATTTGGGCAGGGAACATGCTGGGAGTGCTGATGTCATCAAGGATTGGACTAGGATTAGGGTTAGGGTTAGGGTTAAAGTTAGAATTAGGTCTAGGTTTAGGGTTAGAATTTGGGTTAGGGCTAGAGATCAGGCTCAGGTTAGGGTTTGGGTTTAGAGTAGGTTTAGGTTTCAGGTTAGAGTACAGGTAAGGGTTATAGTGAATTAACATTTGGGACTTAAAATGAATGAACCTCATTCAATGGACAAAACTGTATGTAACACTGAGTTAGACAAGGACAGACTAGGAATATATTTAGAAGTGTGCTTATGCACTACAATATATATTCAAATGGGTTTAATATCTAAAGGACATATTTTTTTTCCCTAGGGTCTCGTGTTCAAAGAGTTGAGATGTAAGTGTGATAATGTTTTCATTTATTATTCCCTGTAGAATGAGTACACACTTGGAGTTCACATTGAATGAGCTTGAACCACTGTAAAAGATGAATCAAAATCTGGAAATTAACAATGATCATCTAGGTTAATGATGAGAACATGCTTGAAACACAAGGAATACATCAACAAAGAGCCTTAATATTGGTTACACATGTTTAAATACAGGAAAGTCATGTTTAATGTCCAGAGAGGCTAGTTGCATACTCATTACATATGTATTTCTGGCCAATGTATCGCCGTTTTTGAAAGATTTGTGGTTAAGCATCCAAACCGGAAGTGCTGCCATCATCAAGAGGGAGGGACCATGTGGACAAACTCATGTGCTCAGGTGGAAATGGTTTGGGCCAGGGGCCCTGCTGGGAGTGCTGAAGTCATCAAGGATAGCACTAGGATTAGGGTTAGGGTTAGGGCTAGGGTTAGCAGTAGGTCTAGGATTAGGGTTAACATTTGGGTTAGGGCTAGAGATCAGACTTAAGGTTAGGATTATGGTTTAGAGTAGGTTTAGGTTTAGGGTTAGGGTACAGGTAAGGGTTATAGTGAATTAACATTTGGGATTCAAAATGAATGAGCTTCATTCAATGGACACAATTGTGTGTAACAGAGACAGACAAGGGCAGGCTAGGAAAATACTTAGAAATGTGCTTATACTCTAAAATACATGTTCAAATGGGTTTAATGTCTAAAGGACAAAATTTTTCTCTGGGTACTCGTGTTCAAATTGAGCTGAGAAGTGAGTGTGATAATCTTTTCATGAGTAAACACTTGGAGTTCACAATGAATGAGCTTGAACCACTGTAAAAGATGAATCAAATTTTTGAAATATTAATGATAACTTAGGATAATGTCTAAGAATAGGCTTGAAACACAAGGAATACCTCAACAAAGAGCCTTAATATTGGTAACACAATGTTACAATACAGGAAAATCATGTTCAAAGACCAGAGAATTGGATACTGATTATATATGGATTTCTGGCCAAAGTATTGCCATTTTTGAAAGAATTGTGGTTAAGCATCCAAACCGGAAGTGCTGGTGTTATCAAGAGGGAGGGGCCATGGGAACAAGATCAAGTGCTCAGCTGGAAATGGTTTGGAGGGGGACAGAGCACGCCCCCCATGTGGGCAGGTTGCTGGGGTCAGTCATGGTGGGACAGACCTGACGGGATAGCCAAATTGGGATAATTGTGATGGGACAGTGGAAATGGGACAGCACAGAAATTGGAAAACACAGATATTCACATTAGGATTCATTAACAGTAGCAAAGTGACAGTTATGAAGTAACAACAAAAATAATTTTATGGTTGGGGGTCACCATAATATGAGGAACTGTATTAAAGGGCCATGGCATTAGAAAGTTGAGAACCACTGATATAGAGTAAAGGAGGAGTATTCATAGGTACTAGTTTGGGAAAATACTTTGCATGCTTGACTAGGTCAGAAAAACAACCTGTTACAGGAACCAGCACATAGAAGGAAGCAAGTGAAATGTGCTTATTTACATCAGAATGAACATCAATTTATGTTCAGAGTCTCTAAGGAGGGTTTACAGAAAACAGTGTCTATTTTGGCTTGATTCCAGGTTTCAAGACAGTCAACAGTGACAACATTGAACACTCTTCTCTACATATGTATACCTGAATAGTTGTATGTAACTATTTCCAAGTCTCAACAGTTGCATATAGCTGCTTTTCCAGTCATATAATTATATATGTAGCTAAACTGTACATGTAATTTATCACTGAATGTAGTATATATGGTTGACTAACTGTACACAGCTATATATATAGTTGCATAGTGGTGTATAGCTGTACATAAAGGTGAATAGGTGTATATAGATTATATTTGGTCAAATAGTTGAATATGGTTGTATAGATATAATTCAATAGTCATATACTAGGATAGTAAATGGATATGAGGTGGAATAATTGTGTATAGATGTATTATACAGTTAAACAGTTTTATATAGCTGTATATAAGAATGGTTGTATGTTGCTGTATATGTAGTTAAAGAGGTGAATATAATTGCATATATATTGAATAATTGTACATAACTACAGAGTTGAATAGTTGAATATTACATATTACTTATGTAATAATGGTATATAGTTATATATATATTGTTGAATAGTTGTACATAGTTACAAACATAGTTGTGTATATAGTTTAATATTTATATCCCCTCTAATGAAAGAGTAATATGCCTATTGACCATCACTCCAACACACAGGATGGCTGCCCCCATGTGGTCAAAGATCCTGCCCCCATGTGGACACAAGATGGCCACCACAAGATGGCCAGCAGGAGAGGGCAGTTGGGAGGGACCAGGCCAGCAGAGGAGGGAAGTTGGAGGTGACCAGGCCTGTATGGAAGGGCAGTTGTGGGGAGGACCAGGCCTGCAGTGGAGAACAGTTCGGGGGACCAAACCTGCAATGGAGGGCCGTTAGGGTGACCAGGCCTGTAGGGGAGGGCAGTTAGGGGCAAACAGGCTGGCAGGGGAGAAGTTAGGCATCAATCAGGCTGAAGGAAGGCAGGCAGGTTAGCAGTTGGGAGCCAGCAGTCTTGGATTGTGAGAGGGATGTCTGACTGGTGGGATTGGCCTAAATGGGTAGTCAGACATCCCTCCAGGGTCACAGATTGGAGAGGGTGAAGGCTGGGCTGAGGGAGAGCCCCCCCCCCTCCGCCTCTGTGCATGGATTTCATGCACCAGGCCTCTAGTATAGCAATATATGTGATTGAATAGATTTACATTGCTTTATATAATGGATAGTTATGTATAGTTGTACATATAGTTGAAAAGCTATTTGTAGTATCTGTATATTTAGTTGAATAATTGTGTATATAAAGATGAACTGTTTTACATACATATGTATGCATATGTATGTATATATATACTTAAATAGTACAATAGTATATAGGTGTATTTTGTCTAGTAATCATATATAGGTTTATGTGTTCAAATAGTTTCATAAGGCTTTAAATATTTGAATAGTTGTTTATAGTTGTAGGTATAGTTAAATAGTTGTATATGTCTTTAGTATATTTAGTTGAATAATTGTATATAGCAGTATATATAGGTGAACTGTATATATAGTTAAATGGTTGTATTTAGCTATATGTTTGGTTTAATGGTTGCATATTCCTGTATATTTGTTTAAGAGCTATATGTATAGTTAAAGAGTTGTATGTAGATGTATATAGGATTGAATAGCTATATATAGCTAATGTATATTTCATTGAATAATTGTATTTAACTGTTGAAGAGATGTATATAGTTGTATAAATAGTTAAATTGTTTTTCTACATGTATATATTGATTAATAGTTGTATATAAATGTTGCTTAGTTTCTATGCCTGTATATAGATAGGGTTGAGAGTTTATTTAGTAGTATGTATAGATGAGTAGTTGTATGCAGTGGTATACTGAGTTGAATAGGTATACACAGCAGTTATTTTTTCAGTTGAAATATTGTATATGGTTCTATATAGAATAGTTGTATGTACACATGTATAGATGGTTGAAAAGTGCTTACATTTGTATAAATAGAAATATAATTGAATTACTGCATACAGCTTTTGTATATTTAACACCTTTTCATAACTGTACATATTATATATGTTTGTTTTGATATTTGTATATCCCTGAATATTAGTTTAAGAATTGTATGTATAGTTAAAGAGTTGTATGTATTGTAATTGTATATAGAATTGAATTATATAGATGTACATATAATTGAATAGTTACATACAACTACATATGTTTGATAGCTGTATACAATTGTATAAATAGTTGAATACTTGTGTATCGCTGCTGTATGTTTAGTTTCATAGTTGTACATAGCTGTACATTAGCTGAATACTTATAAGTGGATGTATAATTTAAAAGTTGTATATAGCTGTATATATAGTTGAATAGTTATTGCTAGTTGTTTATATGTTTGGATAATTGTACATACTTTTATAAATAGTAGGGTAATTTATAAGTGTATTATATATGCTAGAAATGTTGTATATAGCTATATATATAGCTGAAGGCTTGTATATTCAGGTACTTAGCCCGTTAAGTAATTTTATATACTTTTAAAAGATGAATAGTTGTATGTAATAAATATAGCTTTTGTATATTTACATAGCTTTTCCTTAAGCTTCACATGTATTTCTTTTAAAATTTATTTTAATTTTTAAATCACAGTTGACATAAAATATTATATTAGTTTTAGGTGTACAACATAGTTGTTAGATATTCATATTGGAGTGCAAAATGACCACTCTAATTATTCTGACAACATGCATAGTTATTAAAATATTATTGGCCATTGCCCGGGTGATATAGCTCAGTGGTTGAGCATTGACCCAGGAACCAGGATGACACAGTTGGATTACCGGTCAGGATACATGCCCAGATAGACTTGATCCCCGGTACAGGATGTGCAGGAGGCAGCCGATAGATGATTCTCTCTCATCGTTGATGTCTCTCTCTCCCTCTTCCTTCCTTTCTCTGAAATCAATAAAAACATTTTAAAAATATATCTATTATTGACTATATTCTCTATGCTGTACTTTACATACATCCCTGTAACTGTTTTCTTATGTGGCAATTTAAACATCTTAATCCATTTCCCTTTGTCACCTATCACCTCAACCCCCTCCCTCTGGCAACCATTAATTTGTTCTCTGTATCTATGAATTTGTTTATGTTTTGTTTGATCATTTATTTTGTTTTTTGGATTCCATGTATAAGTGAAATCATATGGTGTTTGTTTTCTTTGTCTGACTTATTGCACTTAACACAATACCAACTAGGACCATCCATGTTGTTGCAAATGGCAAGACTTCATTCTTTTTATGCCTGAGAAATATTCCAATGTGTATATGTACACCTGGGAGCACTTGTGTGGACATAAGTCCTTGCTACTTGGTAGACATATCATATCTATCATATCATATCATATCATATCATATCATATCCGTTCTTGCCACTGTGCGTGTGTGTGTGTGTGTGTGTGTGTGTGTGTGTGTGTCGGGGGGAAAGAAGTGAAACGAGGGGGTGTGGTTATCCCAGGCTGGGCAGTGGTTAGGTCTGGAGGCCTGCTGGGTCTCTCACGTGCTCATCTCGGGTCACAGGCAGCACAAAGGGAAGCTCCCCTGCCCACTGGAAAACTTAGGCGCTGAGGGGTCACCTTCTCCCTTTGTGGCTGCAAGTCTGTTCAGACACCCTCGGTCCTGGCCAGGGAAGACGGTGTTATGGTGGGTTTTCATCTGTGGGGAGACCCGGCAGGTTTCTGATGGGGTGGGGCCTGGACGCCAGACACTGTCCTTTCAGAGCTCCACCCGGAGGTCATGGCGAGGCCCATGGAGCCTCGGTGGACAGGCACAACTTCTCCCAGTCCCTGTGCAGGAGCTAAGACCAGACCACCGGCAGCGTGGGGCAGAGCTGAGGGTGGGCACAGCGGGTGCTGCGCCCCAGGATTAAGATGACCAATGAGAGCCGATTGCACATTCCCACTGGAGTGTTCAGTGTTCCACTGTGATTTACTTATTCTTTGTAAATCCTCACCAGGATATTTTTCCACTGATTTTTGGAGAGTGGAAGGCACAGGGAGAGACAGAAACATCAGAAACATCAATGTGTGCGAGAGGGACACCCATATCAGAGAGAGACATCAACTGGCTGCCTCCCCCACCCACCTGGACCAGGGCCAAGATGGAGCTTGCACCCAGGTGCGTGGACCTGATCAAACCCAGGACTTTCGGTCCACAGGCAGGCGCCCCACCCGCGCCCCACCCACGGAGCCAATGGGCTGGGGCCTGTCCGCGTTTAAAGGAACCTCCAACCCCGTGGCAGGATGGAAAGTCAGTCCCTTCATATTTGGGAGAATGTTTGAAGTGGCATGCTGTTTGACTTCACATAGGCCCTTAGCATCTTGCATTTTCCTACTTTTGATGGTTTGCACCACCCGCCTCCGGGACCTGTGTAGCCAGCCATCAGCCCCAAGGGGCCCTGGAACTTCTCCGAGAGGAAACTGCCTGCCAGGCAAGGGCTGGAAGGCTCAGACCCGCCTGGAGGGCTGCGCTGCACCTGCTGGCATTTCACACCCAGAACACGGAGACCAGCAACCCCAGGGCGGCTCCGGCTCCAGCCCTCCTGCGGCCATGCACAGCCCAGCTCCTGGCTCCCCTGGGCCCACAAGCTGCACACCTTTCTGGGCTCCTGCTCCAGGAGGCCGCTCAGGTGGTTACCAGGCAGCTCCCTGCTCACACCTGAGGCACCTCAGCGTGGGGGCGGGGCTGGCGGGCCCACCCTTCTATTGGCCGCTGGCGCCAGGCGCCCTCCCCGGACCACCGCTGATTGGCTGGTCTTGGGCATTTGATGGGTGGCGGGCAGGACTGGACTCCTCCTCCAGCTCCATCTGTGACCTCCAGGAAGATAGGTAGGGCAGTGGGCCTTGGCAGCATCCCCGCCTCGGTCCCTCCCCAAAGGTGGGCGACGTCCCCCCAACACGGACCGCCCTCCCGTGGTCCCTTGGCTCCCAGTCAGGGTCTGCCTCACCTCCAGGCACAGCGCTCCTCGCACTGCGTCCCTCCCGCAGCCACGCCCCTCCACACCTGGGCTTGGCCTGCCCACCCATAGGCAGGCGGCTCTGCTGGGAGCCCGCCCAGCCCGTGGGTCCTGGGCCTTGGGCAGCGGGAGTGGAACCTGCCCCAGGCCCACTGCGCCCGCCCCCTTTCCCGCCTCCCCGCCCCCCCAGGGAGGGAGCTGCCAGAAGGAGGCAGCCTTTCTGACCCTGCACTGAGGCCAGAACCCAGTCACCCTGGACTTCTCTTCCCGCTTCCCCAGCCTTGTTCTGTGTCCCCTGGTCTCCCTTTGCTGCGGCCAGTGGCCGCGTGTTCCCGCCAAGCCTTGGAGACCACAGGCAGAGGCTGGCTCAGGGCAGCGGCTTTCTGTGGGGCCTGGCCGGACCTCAGGTGGGATGAGAGCGAGCCAGGCCCTTCCCCAGGAGGTGCCCACCGCAGCCGCCACAGGTGTTGGTGTTTGGCGTGGCTGGCGGTGCTCTAAGCAGGTGCTGCCAATCTGCCTGCCTCTGTCTGAGCAGGAGGACCCTGCTGGGGCCTTCTCCGGAATTAGGCTGAGCTGACCCCCCTGGCTGCCGGGGACCCCAAGTGGGGTCGGGCCTCAGGAACATGGTTGTGCTGCCTTTTGCTGACTTACACTGTTTAAAACTTGCTTTTCTCTTAAGCAGTCTGAGGTACAGAGAGCAAAATGTCCCCGCTAGGCCCTTCACCTACCTTGTGCAAAGCATCCTCAGGCCATGTTCTCATGCCAGGTGGAAGCTTCTGGAACCTGAATCTGTTTCTCTCCCCAGATTACCTTGTTAGTTTTCAACATTACTTAGTATTCTCTTTTTGAAATTCAATGGAAAGAGCTTGGAGTGGCTGGTCCTGTTCTTCCAGAGCGGCCCCAGGAAGGGAGGGAAGCAGGCGGCTTAGGCATCTCTTCCTGGCTTCGGGGTCTGACTAGCTTCCAGGGCAGAGAGCAGAGGCCTGGGGACCGGGAGAGGACCCGGGAAGGTGGCCCTGCCAGCCGGCCCTCCCTGGCTGAAGGCAGCCTCAGGCCCTCTCCATCCTGTCCAGTGAAAAGCTGACCCTCGTGGGTCCAGGACCATGGAGCTAGGGGTCTGAAGCAGAAGGGGAAATAGGCGAGCACAGACAACCTCGCCTTTGACCTAGCCCATGTCTGCTGTCCATCGGTGACCTGTGACCCCAGGCAGTCAGAGGGGAGGCAGGAAGAGGTTCCCAGGAGGTGACCAAGGTCCTGTTGCTCCTCCCTAGGCATCTACGCCCTGACCTGGGACAAGATGGACCACCCACCCTTCAACCCACTGGGAGGCGCTGGGGACGCCCAGCCCCTCAGCCCGTGAGTGAGGGGGTGCGGGAGGACCCAGGATCAGAAATGCCAGTAGGCACCCTGGGGAGGGGAACAAGGGGGCTATTGTGAAATCTTAGGAGAGAGCGCAGGGCAGGGCCACCTATGGCAGTCCCCTCCATGGAGACTAGAGGAGAAAACGTCCTGTCCTTGCCCAGCGCTGAGGGCCCCCGTGCCTGTGGTTTCTGGGGTGGAGCCCGGGCTGCGCAGCAACACCTTCCAGCTGCTCTGGGGACAGCTGCTCAGCGGCCCCCGCTGTCATGTCATAGAGAAGCTTAGCCGTCCCCAGGGCCAGCCGCCCATCTAGCCCTGGGCCTGGCTCTCTGATGAGAAGGCACAGGGCAGATGGCAGCTGCAGCCTGTCGACCCCGTCTCTTCAGGCAGGTGCTGCCATCCTCAGAGGACTTCACACGTGTGTGGCAGAACATGGCGGGGACAGTGGGGACTGTGGGACCAGTGGGCGAGGTACATGCAGTGTGTACCTGAGCGGGAGCACATCTTCTGCAGTTCCAATTGTTTGCACATTGTCATCAAGCAGAGGGAGGCTGGTGGTGACTGGATGGGACACACTGCTGCCCACCCTACCCCCGCAGCCCCCCAGCTCAAGGGGACGAGGAGGTAGAGGCCCACCTGGCAGCCTCGACTTCTCCTGAGCTTCCAGGTGGCTTTCCTCTTCCTTCCAGAGCCAGCGGCTGCCCCCAGCCATCTGGGCACTGAGCCCACAGCCTCTGCTGCCGACCCAGACCCCCCCCCCCCCCTGCTCTGCAGGGGCCTGAGCCTGCCTGGGACCCCAGGGAGGAGCACTTCCAAGACCCAGCTGCGAGTGCATTGTCCCTGGTCCTCCCTCTGCTGTCAGTTCGCCTGGAACGTGTCCCGTGAGCGTGTGTGTGTGTGTGTGTGTGTGTGTGTGTGTGTATGTGTGTATGTGTATGTGTGAGAGTGGCATTTGCAGGCCATCTTCCTGCAGGCAGCTGGGTGCCTTCCTGAGTGAGGCTCTCGGGCAGAAGCTGGTTAGGAGAGGGGCATTCCTGGGAGACTGCTTTAGGAAGCCTCTGAGATGGGCCTGCAGCCTCGCTGAGAGCAGCACAGGCATGCATGCGGCCGTGTCAATAACAGTGAGGACAGCTGGGCCTCAAGGTCACTGGAGAGGCTTGAACCAAGACCCCACGGGGATGAGAGCAGCGCTCAAGACTTCCACGTGGTATGCATGCGGTTGTGCGGCCCTTCCTACAGGGAGGCGGGTGTCTCTGAGGGAAGGTGTGCCCAGCGACCACGTGACTGAGTTGCTTTAAAAGACATGAGGCTGATGGACCAGGTCACCCTCTGGTTCCTTAGAAACCGCTGGCACAGAGGAGATGGGGATTGGGGGTGGGGATTCCCTGGCAGAACAAGTATGTGCCCTCTGCAGAGGTGCCAGGAGCCAGGGAGGACTGGGCTGGGCAGGTTGCCATTCCCGGGAGATGGAGTCAGGGTGGGTTCGAATCCACTTCTCTCCCAGAGCATCTTGTCAGCTTGGCCGTGCTGCAGCCTGAATGACCCGCGTGTGGACAGAGTGGCTCTTGTTCACTCCCCAGTGGGTGGGCTCCTGTGTGTTTCCACTTCAGCTGTGTGAGTGTGCGTGCACACGTCTTTCAGATGTAGGTATCTGCTATGCGTATACCTGTCTAAAGAGTTGAGGGACTGCGCTTTCCCACGGGATCTGCCCCGTCTTCTCCCCGGGGGCGGGGCCCCACTGTCTGGCTGTGACCTGGCCTCCCAGCGGGGGCAGCAGGTCTGGGAGCTGTGACCTGCATTCCTGGGGATGGTGATGGTGAGCACCTTCTGCACTTGCTGGCCTTGTATCTTCTGTGGCAGAGCGGCGGCTCTGACCCCTGCCTGCTCAGTGCCTTTGGTGGTTAGGTTCTGGTGTTTTCCAGAGAAGGGTCCCGATCAGACACATGGCCGTAGAAATGCCCTCCTCCTGAAGCTCTTTCCCCAATGGATGGGGGCCCTGGAGGCACAGACATTACTGAGTCCACTTCCGTGTTT